>NC_133658.1:463779250-464073970 GCF_037893015.1 Macrotis lagotis
TTTGTACTATAAGCATAATCTGAACCTCTTACTTTAAATGTTTTGCAACAATATCAAAATGAGATGGAGGTTTGCATAACTAAGTTATTGTAAACTCACCATTGATGCCATGATGGTAACATAGAATGTTAGAATTAAAAAGTATATAAATTCATGTATAAATATATATATAAAATATATTTCATTTAAGAAATTAGGAATTAAAGTAATATTTTATAAGAATATTAGAACATGGAACATATTACCTATGAAACTTGAGGATAGGTAAAGAATTTATGATTAAACAATGTTAGGTGCAACAAGAATAATTTATATTTCATTAAATTAAAAGGGTTTTGCAAAATTAAACAAATATAGCCAAGATCAGAAGGAAAGCAGAAAATCAGGGGAAAATTTTATGCAGGGTTTATCAGATAAAATCTCACATCTAAAATGTAAATAGAAGTCAAATCCATAAGATTACTAATTGTTTGCCAATTAATAAATGGTCAAAGGACATGAATAGGCACTTTTCTGATAAACAAATCAAAACAATTTATAGTCATAAGAAAAAATACTCTAAATCAGTATTAGAGAAATGCAAATTTAAACAACTTTCAAATATGATTTAAATCTTCTAGATAAGCCAAAATGATAAGAAGGGGAGAGTGACAAATGTTGGAAGGGATGTGGACAAATTTGTAAACTAATTCATTATTGATTGAATTCTGAACTTATCCAACCATTATGCAAGTATCTGGAGTAATGCTCAAATTAAACTATTATGTCTTTTGACCCAGCAATAGCACTATTTATTTGGTAATTTTCCAAAGATTATTAGGGGGAAAAGAATACGAATATAAATGTACTACAAATTTTATAGCAGTTTTCTTTGTTGTGTCAAGGAACTGGAAATTGCAGGATGCCCATCAACTGGGGAATGCCTCAACAACTGGTGGTACATGATATGTTACAATACTAATAAATGATGAGCTCAATGATTTTAGAAAAAAATAATGAAAAGACATGCACAAAACAATGAACTGAAATGAGTAGAACCAAGAAAATATTTTATATAGTGACATCGGTACTGTTTTAAGAACAGTTTAAAGCAAATAAATTATATTAATGATTATAAATATCCATTTTAACTTCAAAGGACACACAAAGAAAGCCACTATTTGAATCCAGAGAAAGAACTAATAAATAGATGTATGTTTAGATTAATTTTACATATATTATATATGCATATATATATATATATATATATATATATATATATATATACATGCAATAAAGGTAACTATCTCTAGGGAGGGGAGGAAAGGAAAATAATTTTTCATTATAATTTTGTTGCATATTTCAAAAACAGCAAGTTGTACAAAGTAGATTTGTGGATTCATGTTCAGTCATCTTTTTATTATACTATGCTATGGAAATGCTTTCTTTATATAAATTAAAAATACAGTTTAAAAAATATGAAAATTGAAGCCAAAGAATTAAAATGACTTGCCCAATGTGCCAAAGCCAGGCTATGATCAAACTGATATTTGACTCTAAGAGAACATGAAGTAACTCATTACATTGTATAATAAAAAACAGAATTTAAAGTCATATTCACACATGGAAATTAATATATTGAAGGATTTTTAAAAATCATTTTTATCATTGAAATTGAAGTTTAGAAGTGTAATTTCTATCTCCAAACATTCCTTAATCACAGAAACAGTGTATTTTTTTAAAGCCTTTGATCAGATTTTTCCCAGGCTTTTTTCTTTCTTTCTCTGTTCACTCAAGCCATGGTAATACTGAGAAGGTTTATTGGCCTATAAAACACATTGAAAAGTGTCCTTGGGAATAGTCTATATAAAACTAAATATTGCTATCATAAGCAAATATTTTAGACAGATCATAATTTTTCTCTGCTTAATTTCTGTTTCCTGTTCTCTTATACTATGAAGTCTATACTGAGAATTTAAGGAAGAGAAGATAGTAATACACCTTTCTCGTCCTTGGAGCCAGAATTTGCAGCAAGGAATGGTATTCACAAGAATTCGTATTATTTACAGTTATACTCTAATATTTTTCCTATAGAATATTAATGAATTTTCTTACATTGAATTCCAAGAAGGGCTTTTAAAATAGTTCAGAACATCAATGAAACTTTGTGTAAAAGGACCATGGGAAACTGAGAACAATGAGAACAATAAACCAAAATAAAAACTAATTAAAAATAAGACAATTCAGTGTCACAAAAGCAAATAAAACCAGAAAGTACTTTTCCGAAAAAGAGATATCTATCCCTCCTAACTTGCTTCATTGGAAGGATTTTTTCAACAGTATTATAATGGTCAACCGAGACAGATGATCACAATCATGGTCAGTGACCTTCTATCAAATCATATTTTAAATATGGATATGCTGATATCTTTTTACATGATTTAATCAGCCATAACAGAGAAGGTTCAAAGATCCCCCTAAAAAACATTTTTGTGGGTTGCCAAAAACCAAGAAAATAAATGATCAATATAGATTTCAGTAGAATTTGTCAAAAATTGAATTTAGCATTTCTATTCAAATTTTGAGTTTTAAATTACATGTCCTTCGATAGAATCATGTTTTCCAATTTATTTAAAATGTCATTTTTCCACCCAAATCTGTACTACACTTAAATCAGAAATTTCCTAAGCTCAGGATACTTTCTGGTAGGAATTCTTTTTATATTCTGTCATCAGGGCTTGTGCCTGTAGAAAGTCTGACAATTGTAAAGGATCCAAGAATAGGTGAGATTTTGATACTCTGATGATCAATCACAGATTTCATACCAAAAAAATTTTGCTGCTTTTAGCTCAAACTCTGAAAAATATCTACTCAACTTATAATTAATTGATCATTTCTATGTAACCACTTCTTTAAATACTCATATATTAATAAGCAACTTTTTTATTTACCACGTAACTCAATTGATGGTATACCTTCATTTATCTCACAATTTGTTTTTCTTCCTCACATATCATATCACATTTTGCCTCTTCCCCAAGATTATTTTGTACCATCCTTATGTGATTACTCTGAATACTCAAGTTTATA
Organism: Macrotis lagotis; assembly: GCF_037893015.1. NCBI lineage: Eukaryota > Metazoa > Chordata > Mammalia > Peramelemorphia > Peramelidae > Macrotis > Macrotis lagotis. The sequence continues at coordinate 463,782,320 of NC_133658.1, forward strand.
ATTTTTTTTTGCTATAAATTCAGGTGAACTTAGCAATAGCACCTGGTGAATATGCCCACAGATTATGCCTACCCTTGTAGTTGAAATTAAAAAGCTATAAAAAAGTTAGAAGCAGTCTTTCAACAATGCTTATCCTAAATTTGCTAACTTTCTCAAAGTCAATGGAACAATGAGATATATGGGGAAAAAATCAGATTTTAAACTTTTATTTTAGCTACATTTTTCAAGAGAAAAAATGCACTCTTCAAATAAAGGATAAGATAATTTAAAATGTTATTAAGCTTGGTAGCATTGTCAGGGACCATATATACACAAAAAGCAGGAATTTTGAGTAAATCATTTGAAATAAGGGAGATTGTTTTGCTGTTATTGTTCTTTACTTGCCTATTCATTTATTGAATGAAGGATGGAGAGGTTGATCAGAGCAGAAAAATAACAAAGAGCTCTGAATAAGAGTCCTTTCAAACTATTCTCCTAAAATATTTGAGAACACATGATCTCAATAAGGATAATTGGGTAATTCAAAAAAATTCCTGCAAAATCAGACAATTGTTTGAGATAGTGACCTAAGTAAGGATCAACTGCAGCACTGGAATTACAAAAGAAAGATTGATTTCTATAGACATGGGCTCTTATTTGCTGTTTTATATTCTGAAAGTCTGATGTTTTAGAGACTAATCAAATTTTAGAGAGACAAACCAATAGTAGAAATAAGACTATGCATAAATGGTAGAGGCAAAAAAGAGGTAATATTTAAGTGAAATTTATCATGAAAGAATATCAAACCAGTTCAATAGAGAGCAACATCCAGAATGGATCAAGTCTAGAAAAGAAAAGAAAATCTCCAAAGCATGGTGATGTCATTATTGCCTCTGACAGGTCAAAGACCTAGGCAAGAATACCTACTTATATGACCCTCTTGTGTGAGCATGTGATATGCCTGTTATTCCTATTGATGATACATGTACTTGAGGGAGATAAGCCTCCAAATTTATGGATGAACAGTCTAATTTCTACTTAATTTATTATTCTATATCGTTGGATGCTCCTACTACAGATTTGTGTCCTATGATTAACTACAATAGTAAATAAAAATTGAAGGGTTCATTAGTTTTTTGAAGATTTGAGTGAATATTGATGCACAGAAGAGTATCTTGAATTTTAGGTGCTATTTTCTGAGGTATATGGGGTATTCAGGAAGGACTAGCACTTCCCATGTGAGCACTCGGCCATTTTTAGAACAGCTCATCCACCTTTGGTATCCATCTATCACCCAACTTTCAACTGTGACTACAATAAGCTAAAGCATGATTAGTAGCCACAATCTGATAAAACCAGTTCAGCAGATCAGGTAAACCAGATAGAGTGTTACTCATATTCATCAATGAGTTAAGTAAATGTCTTACCCCCAAGCATATAAAGACATTCTCTAGTGGAATGGGTGAAAAGAAAAATTAGTTCTGGGGCAGCTAGGTGGCGTAGTGGATAAAGCACCTGCTCTGGAGTCAGGAGTACCTGGGATCAAATCCAGTCTCAGACACTTAATATTTACCTAGCTGTGTGGCCTTGGGCAAGCCACTTAACCCTGTTTGCCTTGCAAAAAAAAGCTATAAAAATTAGTTCTAACAGCCTTGAAGTTGGTGACTGGAACAAGCACTATGGAGCACTGAGATCTTGGTCAGGCATTGAAGACATCAAGATTATGCATTGTACCCCAGGCCATTGCCAGTGAACTTGACTTTTGTCCATCTACTTTACTTTGATGATTCCAGGAGAGAGAGAGGGAGAGAGAGAGAGAGAGAGAGAGAGAGAGAGAGAGAGAGAGAGAGAACTTTGTACAACTCTGCCTCACTTAAATTCATTGACAAGTCAAGATATCACCTGGATTTCTTTGGTCTTTGAAAATGAAGAACATATAAAAAATCATTCTTGAGAGAGAATACCCTGGGATGGTATATGTAGTCTAAGGAAACAATCCAATATTCATTAAAGTAAATCTCATTTAAAAAAAAAAAAGGTGTCTTCTGAACTTGGTTAAGAGCCATCTCTTGTGTATATACTTCTCTTGAAGTACATTTTGGCAAAATGTTCCATCTTTTACTTACTTCTGAAAGCTAATCCCTATTCAAATCAGTTCTCATCTTCCAAAACATGGTTCAAGAACTTTCTTTATGATTTTAAAAGCACAAACATTTCAACATATAAAAAGAAGAGGGGTGGCTAGGTGGTGCAGTGGATAGAGCATCAGCCCTGGAGTCAGGAGTACCTGGGTTCAAATCCGGTCTCAGACACTTAATAATTACCTGGCTGTGTGGCCTTGGGCAAGCCACTTAACCCCATTTGCCTCACAAAAAAGAGAGAGATGCTTTTTAAAGAGACTATGAACTTCTATTACATGTTAGATAGATTTATATACCAAATTGAATTTTTATGTTATTTTTCTCTCCAAGCCACTTCTGATGAGAGTAAAAGCTCACTCAGTCCCTCTCACCTTCTCCCTCTTCCACTCCATTATAAAAGCTGTTTCTTACCTCTTTTATGTGAAATAAATTAGCCTATTCTACCTCTCCTTTTCCTTTCTCCCAGTATATTCCTTTCTCACTCATTAATTCTATCTTTATAATACATTATGCATTCAAATTCAACTCCCTCCTGTAATTTGTCTATATATGCTCCTTCTAACTGCCCTAATAAATGAGAATGTTCATATGAGTTATCTGCATCATCATCCCAAGCAGGATACAAGTAGTTCAGCATCATCTACCAATGCTTCCCTTAAGTCCTGTATTTGAAGATCAAAATTTCTGTTCAACTCTAGTTGTTTCATCAGGAATATTTAAAAGTCCCCTATTTCACTGAATGTTCATCTTTCCACCTGAAAGAGTATGTTCAGTTCTACTAAGGAGTTGATTTTTAGTTATAATCCAAGCTTGTTTACTTCCTGGAATATGATATTCCAAGTCTTATGAGCCCTTAATGTAGAAGCTCCAAAATCTTTTGTTATCCTGACTGTAGTTCTATTATACTTGACATTTAATGACAGCTTGTAATATTTTCTCCTTAACTTAGGAATTTTGAAATTTGGCTATAATATTTCTGACAGTTTTCATTTTGGAATCTCTTTCAGGAGGTAATTGATGGTTTGTCTCAGTTTCTATATTGACATATGTTTCTAGGATATCAGGGAAATTTTCCTGTATTATATTTTGAAAAATGAAGTCCAGGCTTTTATTTTTGGGTTATGACTTTCAGGCAGTCCAATAATTTTTAAATTATCCCCTCCTACTTTTGTTTTCCAGGTCAGTTGTTTTACCAAAAAGATATTTCACATTTTCTTCTACTTTTTCATTATTTTGATTTTGTTTTATTGTTTTTGATGTCTCCCAATTATCTGCTTCCCTTAGTTCCATTTTCCATTTTAAGGAATTATTTTCTTCTGAGACCTTTTTTATCTACTTTTCCATCAGGCAAAATGTGCTTTTCAAGGCAGTCTTCTCCATATTGCCTCTTTGGACTGCTTTTTCCATTTGGTCCAAATTGGTTTTTAAGAGTTAATTTCTTCAGTTATTTTTAGTAATTCCTTCACCAAGTTGCTTACTTGGTTTTCATGAATTTCCCACATTGCTCTCATTTTGCTTACCAATTTTTCACCTAATTTCATTATTTTATTTTCAAAATTTTTATTGAGCTCTTCCAAATCCTAAGACCAATTCATATATTTTTTACATTCAAATTTATTAATCACTCTTGAATTTCAGAATTTATAATTTGATATTTAATTAGGGATTTTTAGTTTTTTCTTTTTCTATTTTTTAAGTTGCATACTCAATTCATTGATCTTCTCTTTCTCTATTTTACTCATGAAGCATTTATGGATTTTAATGTCTGTTAATGACTGCATTGACTGCATTGCACAAGTTTACGTGTGCTGCCTTATAATTGTCATTTTCCTCACATTTGTGGAAACATTAAAGTTTATTTAGGAACTCCATGTTTTCCTTTCCTGTTTCACCATTAAACATTTACTTTTGGGGCAGCTAGGTAGCACAGTGAATAGAGCACCAACCCTGGAGTCAGGAGGACCTGAGTTCAAATCCGACCTCAGACACTTAATTATTACCTAGCTGTGTGAACTTGGGCAAGTCTTAACCCCACTGCCTTGCAAAAACTAAAAAAAATTTACTTTTGAATTTTTGGAAAAATAATTTATAATATTTTCCTCTTTTTGTGCTGATAGTCTGCTTCTCTATATCATCCAGTCCATCTGCTTCTACTCTCACATTCTGACACTTTTGCTTTCCTTAGTCACAACAGTAATAATGTAAGATAAGATAAATAACCTTTTTAATTTCTATTTTATAAATAAAATATATTTTCATCATAAAATGTATGGTTTACAAATCTGGGTTAAAGATTGCAATATAATAATTGACTTTTTTCATCCTAAAAACATTCTGCAAGATTGATCATTTCCTTTAAATTAGGAAATAAATTGTGTTTTACTTTGAGAAGGAAAAGCTCCAAAAAATCATAAGCAAAATCTGAATAAATACACCTATAATCATGGAAATAGCATGTGAAGTGAGTAAATTAATTAATTTCTTTATGCTAAAATGGATTATGGTCTAATTTACAGATTTGGTTTTTCATTCATTTTTTTATTTTAATTTATTTTTTATTCTCATTTTGTACAAATGTTTTTTTTACATTAATAAAATATACTTGTTTACAAGTAAACAAAATACCCTTCCACCCATCAATATAGATAGACTTGCTTGGGCAAAAAAGTAAAGGGGAGAGAAAAAAATAAAATAAAAAAAAATAGTAATAATTGTAGTTATGGCCAGGTGGAGCAATGGACGAAGCACCAGCCCTGGAGCCACGAGCACCTGAGTCCATATCCAGCCTCGTAAACCCAATAATCACCCAGGCATGTGACATGCAAGCCACCAGATCCCCACTGCCCTGCAAAAACCAAAAAGAAGGAAAAAAAAGACCCAAAATAAAATAAAATAGTAATAATAGTAGCAGTGGCTGGGTGGCAGACAGAGCATTGGCCCTTGAGCCAGGAGAACCTGGGCCCGAATCTGGCCCCAGAAACCCAAAGATCACCCTGCTATGTGGCCCCAGGCAGGCCACCCAGCCCCACTTGCCCTGCACCCTCCCCCAAATAATAATAACAAAAAATGTGCTTTAGTCTTTGTTCCAACACCATCAACTCTGTTGTGAGTGGATCACATTCTTTATGATAAGTCCATCACAAATGTTACTTCCATATTTTTCCACCATTGCCATTGCTGATTGCAACTCCCTCCTTTCGTATTTCTCCACTACCATGTACTATATTTTCTCTCTCCTTTCACTATGACTCTGATGTAGGGTTGCTGAGTGGTGCAGCAGACAGATCCCTGGTCCTGGGGCCAAGAAGCCCTGAGGCCCCATACCACCCCTTAGGCCCAGAATCCACCTGGCCCTATGGTCCTGGGCAGGCCATCCAATCCCAATGTGTTATATCTGACCACTGTCCCCCTATGATCCATCCTCTCCTCCTTTATTCACATCCCCACCCTTTCCCCCTGCTCCCCCTTCCTTCTTACTCCAGTTGTCTATACCCCATTGAGTATATTTGCTGTTTCCTCTCCTAGCCATCTCTGACGAGAGCAAAGGTTCCCTCATTCCCCCTTGCCTCCCCCCTTCCATATCATTGCAATAGCTTATTGTAATAAAAAACATCTTATTATGTGAAATATCTTGGACTATTCCCCCTTCTCCATTTTCTTTCTCCCATTCCATTTCCCTTTTTTCCTATTGACTCCATTTTTACTCCATATTTTATCTTCGAATTTAGCTTTCTCCTGTGCTTCAACCATAAAAGCTCCCTCTACCTGCTCTATTAACTGACATGGTTCATATGAATATTATCATTATCATTTTTCTATACATGCAGTTCATCCTCATTAAGTCCCTCATATTTCCCCCCTCTCCTGCAATCTCCATGCTTCACCTGAATCCTGTATCTGAAGATCAAACCTTCTGTTCAGCTCTGGACATTCCAAAAGGAGCTTTTGAAATTCCCCTGGTTCATTGAAAGTCCATCTTTTTCCCCGGAAGAGGACATTCAGCCTTGCTGGGTAATTCATTCTTGGCTGCATTCTAAGCTCTTTTGCCTTCCAGTGTATTATATTCCAAGCCCTACAAGCTTGCATTATAATTGCTGCTAACTCCTGTGTGATCCTCACTGCAGCTCTGCGATATTTGAACTGTGTCCTTCTGGCTGCTTGTAATATTTTCTCTTTGACTTGGGAGTTCTGGAACTTGGCTATAATATTCCTGGGGGTTGGTTTTTTGGGATCTCTTTCTCTGGGGGATCGGTGGATTCTCTCCATTTCTATTTTGCCCTCTGCTTCTAGAATATCAGGGCAATTTTCCTGTAGTAATTCTTTGAAAATGATGTCAAGGCTCTTTTCCTGATCATGACTTTCAGGTATTCCAGTAATTTTCAAATTATCTTTCTTAAGTCTGTTTTCCATATCAGTTGTTTTTTCAATGAGATATTTCACATTTTCTTCTAATTTTTTATTTTTTTGGTTTTGAAGTATTGATTCCTGATTTCTGGTAAATTCATCAATCTCCCTGAATTCTATTCTTTGTCTGAAGGATTTGTTCTCTTCAGAGAGTTTTCTTATCTCTTTTTCCATCTGGCCAATTTTACTTTTTAAAACATTCTTCTCCTCAATAACTTTTTGAACTGTTTTATCCATTTGACCTAAGCGGTTTTTTAGCATGCTATTTTCTTCAGCATTTTTTTGGATTTCCTTGACTAAGCTGCTGACTTCATTTTCATGTTTTTCCTGCATCTCTCTCCTTTCTTTTCCCAGTTTTTCTTCCAACTCCCTCATTTGATTTTCAAATTCTTTTTTGCGCTCTGTCATAGCCTGAGCCCAATTTTTGTTTTTCTTGGAGTCTTTAGATGCAGGAGCTTATGCTTCCTCATCTTCAGTCTGGGTATTTTGATCCTTCTTGGGCTCATTTGCAAAATTTTTCTCACTGGGCTTCCTCTTGTTTCTTTGCTTGTTCATTTTCCCAGCCTAAGCCTGTTTTTTGGGGTGCTTCCTGAGCTTTTGGGACACTCCCACAAGGGTCTCAGTGTGTGAGGTTCTGTCCTCCCTCTTGGTCTGTGGATGAACATAAGTGTCCCTCTCTGCCACAGGGCTGAGGTGGGGGCGGCCTAGACTGGGATCAGGATCTGAATGTGGTCAGAGCCCCAGAGTCCTGTTTCAGGGGCAGAGGACAGAGCTCTGCAGTCTCTCTCTCTTCACTCCCCTCATGCCCTGGGGGCTCCTGCTTACTGGCTCTGCCTGCTTCTGTTTCCTGGTCTAGGCTGCTGAAAGACCAAGCTGCTTGCTGTGTGCCCTGAGGGCTGGGCTCCATGTGCTCACTCTGGCAGAGGTCCCCGCCGTTCCCCCACTTTGTGCTGGTGCTCCCCAGGGTGCAGCTCAGGAGACTCCCCCGCTGCTGTGAGCCGAGGCTCCCAGCTCCCTGGGGCTGCCTCTGATAGGCTGAAGTTCTTTGGCTCTGGTGGGCCACCCCTCTGGCAGGCCACCCCTCCAACCCTGGGGGGCAGAGCCTTTCTGCTCTTTTCCAGGTTACATTGAATAGGAGAACTGCCTCACTGGGTCCCTTTGTGGGTTCTGTCTCTCAAAAGTTTAGTTAGAGTCCTTAGTTTATGAGTTTTTATCAGAGAGCTCCTAAGACTTGATCCCTTCATGTCGCCATCTTGGCTCTGCCCCCACCCAGATTTGGTTTTTAAGAATAAAAATATTTAATTCAAATTTTGTTTTTATTTCTATTTTCCAGTTTTCTGTGAATCAAAAGAAACTTCTATGGTTAAAACATTGTTTTGGTTTATCTCTGCAACTTTATTGGTGTAGAGAATGTTTAGAAAGAAAATATTAGAAATTCTATATAAATGGTCTACTCTTTTGAATCTTATCATTGTACAGAATTGTTTAGGAGTACTAACAGGTTTACATAACTTATCCAGTGTCATACAACCAATATGTGTCAGAAACAGGACTTTAACCCAAGTCTTCTTCATCCAAAGATTAGTTTTCTAGATGAGTAGTATGTTGTCTCTCAAGCCACTTGAGAACAAGGTAAATTTTTTTTTCCTTTTTCTTTGTATCTTCAGTGCTTATCCTGGTGTTTGGCATAAATTAAGTGCTTAAGAGATGCTTACTGATTGATTATTAATTACAAAGTATTTGCAACAGCTAGGTGGAAAAATAGATGGAGTGCCAGGCATGGAGTCAAGAAAACACATCCTCCTGAGTTCATATCTGGCCTCAGGCACTTACTATCACTTAAGCCTGTTTTTCTCAATTTGCTCATCTGTAAAAATATGCTAAAGAAAGAAATGCAGAATCACGCTAATATACTTCAAATGGGGTCATGAAGAGTCAGACAAAATTGAAAAATGTTTTAAAGAAACAACATTTAGTACTAGAGATCATCTTGAGAATTCTTTGACTTCCTTGACACCGTAATAATCATACCCTATTGTATTTGTATGTGGAGGAATGAGTTATACATCACTGGTAAAATGAATAAATTCTAGAGTCCTTTGTCAGAGTTCTATGGAGATTCATCCAAATTCGGTCTTTCTCAGAGTGATCCAAATGGGTGAAATTGATTAGACAATTGTGCCAACCCTCTTATCAGTTAGTCTGCCTCTAATTTCTTTCCTCTCTAATCTACTTTTCATTTCATTCCAAATAACAATGATTGAATATTAATATAAAATTATATATGTCCATAAAACTCCACAGTAAAATTTTATTAATGACCAAAAAAGTTAAAAATTCTTTTCATGTTACTCAAATCCCTGGTTCCACCTCCTTGGGCTCTGAAATTAATAATTTTGCTTGAGAGCAATTCTTTCTTCCCATATTTTAATGGATTAAGTAAAGTTAATCCTAAACTAAGTTTTATATTAGCTGAACTGTTACTGGGTAGAGTGGGAAAATTTGACTTCCAGATATCTATCTGATATTGAGCTTTCTACAACCCCCAAATTCATTAGCATTCCAGGAGTCCTGGAATAGTTTGGCTCTGATCTTAGTTTAAGTTAAATGACTTCAGAAAATTATCCTATTTTTCTCTAGAAATAAAGATTATAATAATATATAATAGATTAATTCTTAATTTAGAAGTAAAAATTCTAATGTATTCTACACTGACATTTATGGACTATCAGAATCAATTGAATATCAGGATTTCTCTAAAATAAATAAATATTTCATGATGTTAGTAATACAACAATATAATAACACATATTTAAAATTATCTTGCATTATAATCAACAATTGTCCTGGGTCAGTGTAGCTCATTTAAGAATAGGGGCAAGACCCTCTGCTTCTTGGATAAAGATTAGAGAACATCCAAGATCTGGGTCAGCAACATATGTTGGGAGAGAAGTAAAGCTAGACCTCTGTAAAATTAAAAAATTATCAGATTCTCTGAAAATTATGGGCAAAAATCCCCAAAACAAAGCCAGGAGAAAACATTTCATTAACATATCAATTATAATTACTCAAACTTATTACAAGTGGAATCAACATGAAACTAGGAAGTGACAAATAATTTCAAATTGAAATCTCAAATGAAAACTTCCACAAAACTCACAGAGAAGATCAAGTTATTGCAGGTTAAAAATAAGAATACTAAAAGTAGCAATTAAGAAAACATTTGAGTAATGAGGAAACTGAGAGAAGATAGGAAAAAACATCTGACAGTGACTATTACAAAAAAGACAAAACATTGGATTTTTAAATTCTGAAAGATTAAAGAATAACATAATGGAAGAGTAGATTTATAAGTACTACTAATGAAAGTACCAGACCTGAGTAAACTATATATAGTGGATTCCTGGTGATTGCTTAATGGGCACTGAATGGGAGTTTTTATATTACTTAGCTTCAAAAAAAAAACCTCAGGAATTGATTAATAAAACAAAAGTATTTAAAAAATATAAAGAAAAAAATATGTTTTTTGAAGTGAAAACCAATGTAAAAGGAAAACAAGATAAAAAAGACAATGAAGGTAATTATTTGCAAATATTTTCTTCAGTTATATACCAAAAATCCTGACCAACATTATTGGTCACTCACTGTGGCAAGGCAATTCATTTATAATTTTTATATCACCCTAATGGACATACTATCCAACTCACCACAGTTCCCTTTCAAATTGTTTTCATCCCTTCTACAGCTTCTAATAGCTCCCCCTCTGCTGTCTCTTAGCTGAATATCTTATTTCATATTTCACTGAAAAATTGAGGAAAGTTAATGAGAGTTCTCTCTTCATAGCTTCCCTCCCTCATATTACATCATCCAGACATTATTTTCTGCTTCATCCCTATATCAAATGAAGAGATATCCCTTCTTCTTGACAAGACCAACATAGAAATCTGGAAGGCAGGTTTTCCCATTCTATCCAGTAAGAGTTTGCTGATAGAAGAATTAGTTTAGGATTAACTTTACTTAAGTTATCTTCCATTTACTCAAGTATCATCCATTTCTCCCTCTTTCTTGGTCACTTTCATAATATTTCATATATACAGATATCCCCATTATTCCTCTATTTTCTTTTTTTTTGGTTATTCTTCTATTTAAAAATAAGTTTCAGGGCAGTTAGGTGGAGCAGTGGATAGAGCACCAGCCGTGGAGTCAGGAGTAGCTGAGTTCAAATCTGACCTCAGACACTTAATAATTACCTAGCTGTGTGGGTGGCCTTGGGTAAAGCCACTTAACCCCATTTGCCTTGCAAAACCTAAAAAAAAATAATAAATCTCACTTGATCTGTGCATCCCACTCTTTCCTTTTGTGCTAAACTCCTTGAAAGGTTACCTACAAGCTGTTCTTCTACATAAATTTGTCTTTTCTAACCTTCCTATAACAAGGAAGCTGAGTTTCCTACATTACCATTCAATTGAAATTGTTATCTCAAAATTTAACAGCAGTCTATTAATTACCAAATCTAATGATCTATTTTCAATCCTTTTCCTTCCTGTATTTTTGGTAGCTTTTAACATTATTGATCATCTTCTCCTTGATGTTTTCTTTCTGCTTTTGGTATACTACTGCCTCTTGGTTCTCTTATTACCAGTCCTATTGGTCCTTTACAATCTTCTTTGCTGGATCTTCATCATTCCCTCTATTGGTGGGTGTACTCAAAAATTGTATCTTCAACTCCCTCTTCTTATTTTTTTCACTATAAATAATCATTTCCTTCCTTATCAAATTTGTTGCCAAGTCCTGTCAATTTAGCCTCTATAATGTCTCTTGTAGATTTCCCTTTATCACCTTTTACACTTCTTTTACCCTAGTTCAGGGTTCTATTACCTCATATGAAGACTTGCAATAGTCTTTTTCTGGTCTTCCTGAGTCATAACTTTATCCACTACAGTACATTTTCTATTCTGTTAGTAAACTAATTTTTCAAACATGAAATTCTATTGTCTCAACTTTTCAATAAATTCCACTGATTTGTTATTAACTCCATGATGAAAAATTCTTGTTTTGCTTTTAAAGAAAATGAGATTTTAGTCTATCATTCTAGTCTTACTACACCTCACTCACTGAAATATACTCTTCTACATAGTGATTATGATGCTCTTAAATTCCCACTCCCAGGTGTTTTTCTTAGCTATCTGCTAAGATAGAAATTTTATCTTTGATTCATGATTCTCTATCAAGTCCTTGCTAAAATACCAAGTCCAAGCTTGTTCCTTTCTTCTTTTTATTATCTCTAATTTATCCTGACTATATAACTTATTTGTATATAGATGTTTTCATATTATCTCCTTCATTGAAATGGAACTCCTTGAGAGGGGGACTATTTTATGGTTTTTATATTCTTATCACTAGGCAGGATTCTTGGCTCAGTAAGAAGGCAGATTAAATTCAATTTTAGGCAGACATAACAAACCAAAATGTTTTAAAGATGCCCTAAAGGCTATTTATGGGCCAAACACATGTGGTGCATCTCAACTACTCAGGGTTGATGGATACATGTTAACTACAGAGACTTGATCCTAGAGAGATGGGTTGAACACTTCCATAGTGTTCTTAAGAAACCTTCATCAATCAATGCAGAAGCAATTCACCATTTTCCTCAAGTTGAAGACAATCAGTCAGTAGCTGAAGTTCCAACTGAAGAAGATGTTTTGAATGCCATCAGACTCCTTTCAAGTGGCAAAGCACCTGGTGCTTATTCTATTCCAGCTGAGATATACAAGTTGGGAAGTCCATTGCTCATCCAAAAACTGACTGAAATTTTCCAAGTTACATGGCTTGAAGAGATTATCCCCCAAGAATTCAAGGAGGCCTCCATCGTCCATCTCTATAAAGGTAAAGGTAATAGATTGTCCCGTGACAATCACAGGGGTATTTATCTTTTAGTCATTGCTGGTAAGATACTTGCCAGAGGCCTTCTCAATAGACTGATTCTTCACCTGGAAGTTGGTCACCTCCCTTGAGAGCCAGTGTGACTTCAAAAATGGTGGAGTAGTAGTTGATATGGTGTTGGCTGCCTATCAACTCTAGGAAAATGCCAGGAACATAAAAGAGGTCTGTATACAACATTTGTAGATCTGACCAAGGCCTCTGACCAGAAGTCATGAGGGTTTATGAAAAATTATGTCAAAATTTGGTTGTTTTTATCAGTCTTGTACATCAGTTTCCTGATTGCATGCTTGCCCAGGTTCTGGATAGTGAATGCTACTCTCAAGATTTCCCAGTCACCAATGAAATGAAACAACGATGTGTCCTTGCTCCCATACTTTTTAGCACGATACTTTCAGCTATGTTATCAAAAGTCTTCATTGAGGATGCACATGGCCTCAAGGTCACTCTAATGGCAAATTCTTCAACTTGAAAAGGCTACAAGTCAAGACCAAAGTGGAGGGAGTGTTTGTGCATGGTCTTCTCTTTGCAGATAATTATGTACTCAATGCAGCCTCTGAAGCTGAGATACAACAAAGTATGGATCGATTCTCTTGCTAATTTTGGTCTAACAATTAACATCAAGAAAACACAAGAGCTCCATCAGCCAGCACCACACCATCCATAACAGTTACCATTGATTACAGCAAATAGAGAAGTTTTGAGTACTGTGGACAAGTTCACTTATTTTGACAGTGTCCTTTCCAAGGAAGTATACATTGACAAGGAGGCTGACATGTACATTGACAGAACTAGCTCAGTATTTAAGGATTTTAAAAGAAAGTATAAGAGAGTAAAAGGATTAGACTGCCTAAGAAACTGAAGTTCTACAGGATTGTTGCATCAACCTCATTGCTATATGTCTGTGAAATCTGGACAGTCCACCAGCATCATGTCTTAGGAAAATTATGAAGATCACCTAGCAGGAGAAGATATCAGGCACTGAGGTCCTTTCTGCAGCTAAACTGCTTAGCATTCCAACATTGCTACAGAGTATGAAACTATGATGGATTGGGCACATTGGTAGAATGCCAAAGGTACACTTGTTCAAAAAACTATTTTATGGAGAACTCACCCAGGGCAAGCACTCACAAGATGGTCAGAAGAACCTATACTGAGACACTCTGAAGGTCTCATTGAAGAACTTTAAAATTGATTGTATAGCATGGGAGACTGCTCTGCCCAGCATGCCATGACCTCATCAGTGAGGGTGCTGTACTATATGAGGGAGTCAGATATGAAATACCTCAAAGGAAATGTGACATTCATAAGTTTAGAGTCCCCACCTCAAATATTCACATGACTATTGTGTGTCCAGTCAGTGGTAGAGCATTCTGAGTTCGTATTGGTTTGATTAGCCACAGTAAGATATGTTATAATTTGTCTCAAATGAAGTGATGTCATTTTGGTCTTCTTCAATAATGAAGGACAAGAACCAGAAATCTGCAGGCACAAATCCTACTACATAGAAAACACTTGAAAAATCATTAAGTACTGTCCAGCTGCTTGACACAAAATGGAAAATGTTTAATATATATATATATATATATATATATATATATATATATATAGCAAATAATAGCAAAATTAGTAAAACTTAATTCAATATTTTAGTTTCATTAAAATAAATGGAAATCTCCAAGAATAAAGGCTAAAGGAATAAAAACTGTCACCTGAAAAATATATATTTATGAAAGTTCCTTCAAATTAAAAAAAAACTTAATAGTGTTTTTTTTATTCTATTACTTGTAACTATAGTTCACAACATTCATTTTTAAAAGTTGTTGAGTTTCAAATTTTTATCCCTCTCTCTCTTCCCTTCCCACTCCCCAAAATAGCAAGAAATCTGATATAGGTAATATATGCATAATTATGTTAAATGTATTTTCATATTAGTCATGTTGAGAAAGAAGAATCAGAACAAATGGGAAAAATGTGAAAAATAAAAAACTCAGAAGCAAACATAAATGAAAATAATATGATTTGATATGTTTTTAGACTTCCTGGTTATTTCTTTGTGTTTGTATGATATTTTGCAGCTCAAGACTTTTATGTAAGTCTTTGTTCACTGTATTATTGAAAAGAGCTAAGTCTATCACAGTTAATTATCATATAATATTGCTAATACTATCTACAATATTCAGCTGGTTCGGTACACTCAATACCAATTGATATAAGTCTGTGTTGGGTTTCAAAAAATCCACCTTCCATTTCTTATGCCACAATTTGTTTAGCCATTCCCCAATTGAAGAGCATCTCCTGAATTTCCGGGAGTTTTTTTGAGACTACAGAAATGCTATAAATATTTTTGTAGAAGTGGGTCTTTTTCCATTTCTTATGATCACTTTGGAATGCAGACATAGTAATGATATTGCTGGATCAAAGATTATGCATAGTTTTATACACCTTTGTATATAGTTCCAAATTTCTCTCCAGAATGTTTGGATCAGTTCACAACACTAACAACAGTGCATTAGTAACCCATCTTTCATATATCCTTCAACCTGTATGATTTTCCTTTATTAGGCAATCTGATAAGTGTATGGTATTACTTCAGAGTTATCTCAATTTTCAGTTCTCTAATCAATAGTGATTTAAATCATTTTTCATATGTCAAAAGATAACTTTAATTTCTTCATCTACAGTTGTTAGCTTTGACAGTTTTTAATTGGGGATTGACTTGCATTCTTATAAATTTGATTAAGTTCTCTATATATTCAAATTTTCAAAGAATATTTATAAAATTATTTAAACTTTTTTCCAAGAATAGAAAAAGAAATGCAAAAATGAAATATTTGAGAATTTCAATGAACTTAGAGTGAAATGATAAGAATGAGGTTAATAAGTCATACAATGACTTCATCATTAAAAAATATCTTTGAAAGACTTAAGAATAAATCTAGAGAACTGGTGATAAAGAATACTACTTATCTCTTGATATAAATGTGATGGACTAGAGGAAAAGAATAAGATATTCATTTTTAAATGTTGTCTGTGTTCAGATTTCATTGCTTAACTATGCTTATTTGTTACAAGAAAGATTCTTTCCTTCACTTATTTTGGCAGGAGTAAAAAGTGATAAGGAGATATGTGAATTATTTAGAGTGATGTAAAAAGAAAAGAAAAAGAATGAAAGAAAATAAAAAAGATGGAAGGGAAAAGGCTCAATTAATTTCCTTTTAAAAATTCACAGGAGAAAGGAGAATATAAGAGAAGCAGAGACATGTAGAGTAATTTTATAATGAATGTATTATACTTTATAAAAGT
The DNA here is from genome assembly GCF_037893015.1 of Macrotis lagotis. Lineage (NCBI taxonomy): Eukaryota > Metazoa > Chordata > Mammalia > Peramelemorphia > Peramelidae > Macrotis > Macrotis lagotis. The sequence goes on from NC_133658.1 coordinate 463,798,090, forward strand.
ACAAAGGTAACCAAAAATCAACATTTTCATAAATGATCTTCATCATCTGATTTTTTTAATTAGGTGCAATAGTTCCTATTTGATAACATTTGTCAAGTTCAGAATAACCAAATAAAATTTAAATATTATACTGAATATATTATCTAATTTTAAAAGAATAATTTTAACTATTTTTAATTAGTTTCAGGTACAATATTTTTCTTTTCCTCTCTGTAGATTGAAAGCAACATATTTGTTATTGCTTGTTAAGTTCAGAAAAGAATGTATTTAAAATTAGGGAATTTTGCCCACTTTCAAGGGAATGTGCTGCAACTACCTAATAATAACTCAGAAGAGTCATTTGGGAGATTTTCAATGCAAACATATATACTTAGGAAATTTGCAAATATTAAAAAATAGGGTTTTTGTTACTTGTTTTATCATAAAATGATGGAGAAAGTGTTAATAATGCAAATTGAACTTAAAAGTGCATTGTGTGCTCTTTTTTAACTGAGACTCATTAATCAGTTTACCAGGTGCTAATATATATGATAGAAGTCACTTTTTTCATTCTGTGACACTTCAAGTACCATTTCAGTACTTGGATGAGTTAGGTCAGAATACAATAGCTTATTAGGACATCGCAAAATTTAAGGATATTATTCTATTACTGATTAAAATGTAATGTAGGTAATGAAAAGACTTGTCCAAGTTGACATAAATAGTAGAAACAGAAATAGATTTTGTACCTAGTTTTTCTAATTCAGCAGTGTTTTGTCTACTGCATATCAGCTTCTATTTTACCATTCCCGCTTCATGCAAATATCAAAGTATGAGAAGAAATTAAATTGTGGCTATGATATCTTAGCTATTAACTATGACATTAAGGAAAATAAGAAACTGATAACATATGTTCATAAAATTATGATGTTTTATGAAATGTTATGACATTTTATAAAAATTCAATGAGGCTCTTTCACACCTTCACAATTGTATCCTTTAAGTGAATTAGTATTTCATATTTAGATTCCTCATAATACACAGTCATTATATTGTGGCATATATGAGCTCTCTCAGTTAACTCAGGATAACTAGAGTAAATCCTTTAGATGGGTTAAGTATGTTGTAAGACTCAAGTCAATTATAATCCCCTTGAAATTGTAATCATTTTCCATCTAGCATTGTTATTTGAATAAAAAATTAGACATAAAATATATTTTCAAAATTCATATGTATAGTAATTGAATTGTTCACCCTCTAAATTTTAAAAAAAATCCAATCAGTAATTTCCTATTGTGTAGACTCAGTCTTATGATTTGTACCAGTGGTGGAATCTTGATCTCTAGCTTGCTCTTCATTCAACTTCCAATTTGTGGAAAAATAATCAATAAACTGACAGCCTGTTTTCTAAGTGTTAAATCAGAACCTCTCAAGAGTGTCACACTTGACATGCTTTGTGGGTCAATTATAAAATCAGAGAGAAGCTCATATAACAACAGCAGCAAATAAATATAACTCCCTTTCATCTATGGATTATGTAAATATCAATACTCAGTTTTAGCAAGTCAAAGTCTAGCAGGAGTCCATATCTACCTATATCTACCTTTTCCTTTGGAGATAAAGGCAGCTCCATTGTATTACTGCAGTGTGTAAAAGAAAAAATGCTAAATCATGTTCTGAAGTTGAGTAATATTTTCTAGTTTTAAGAAAGTGGTAGAGAAAATTTCTGTAGATTCAAAGTCTTTGATTAATTTCTTTTCTGTCACTCAGAGAATAAGTGTGATTATCACAGTATGACATAGTTCTGGCATCTGTACTTGATTTAAAAGGAATTAAAACCAAATCATGCTAAATTCAGCACTTAAAAACATCACAAAATATCAAGTGACACAGCCAGTCTCTGAAAAAGCATGGTTTCATTCTGTATTGTTGATGTTATCTCCTATGTGGAAAAAGAAAAAAACCCTCTTGTGAGATATACTTTAATAGTTCTCCATCTTACAACAAACATCATTAGTTCAGTTCACTCTCATGTTGAAAGACTAATAGATTTATCTGAAATATCAAACTGGGTGAATGAGTCACACTTTTTAATTAGTTTGTATGAAACTGAGCTCACTCTCCCCCCCCACCCCTGAAATAAATGTCTACACTTGTCAATTTAATATTCCTAAGGTACAGGCCTCACCATGTCCCTCTTTTGCTCACAAAATTTCTGTAGCTACTTCTGGGATGAAATTCAAATTCCTCTATTGAAACTTTAAACCCTTCACAATCTTATTCAAAACTTGATTTCCAAATTTATTTCAGAGTTATTATCACACTTACATGGTATATGCTTCATCACACTGGTCCATTTATTCCTTTTTTTCTATGATCCAATTACAACCATAAACAGATATTTATGTCTAGAATGTTCACCTCTGCTGAGTTCTTTCAAAGATCAGTTTAAACATCACTCATTTTCATTATTAGTCCTTTACTAATTCCCTCAGTTATCATTTCTCCTTTTCCTAAATTACTTTGCATTGACTCATGAATGAACATTTCTCTGTTGCATATATACTAAAATTGGAACTATACAGAGAAGATTAGCATAGTCCTTGTGTAAGGATGACATGCAAAGTCATGAAGCAGTCCAATAATGAACATTTCTTAGTCACATCTTACTCAGAAAAATCTATATTCCTTGATGGCAGAAACTATTGAAGTTTTCTCTTTATCCTCAGTTTATAGGACAATGACTGGCATTTGTCTACTGATCACTTGGTCATATTAAATAACTGTTTAAAATCTGTTTACTAAATGTAGTGACTTTATGATGCAATATCTTAAATATATTTGTTTTGCTATGGCAATGTTTTATTATAGTATTTGGGATTTGAATTGAAGTTATGAATTAATATAGAATAAACTTCCCCAGAAATATTTTAATATATTATTTTCATATTTGGAAAGCAACACAAGGAATAAACTCAAGATATGTCTTTGAGTAAATCAAACCACTAGTGACACCTATTAATTCATGGTTGGGGGGGAGGGCCATTGAATTATCTATTTGATGTACTTCAGAATAAAACTTCAAAGACACTTAATTTTAAAAAAATATCCCACCCTTCCATGTGCATTAAATTTAATAGGTTAGTCAGAGTAGTGGTAGTGTTGGGGGATGGCAAAGATTGGAAAACAGAGGAAAAGTGCAGTCTTAACAAGGCATTTATATGTCATGATAACATTTCTTTTAAAAAAATTCAATAATATATAATATGTTGGTGGTCATAATTACTTTGCTAATAGTTCATTTTTGTACTAGGGATATATAAACTTATATTACAGGAAATATGTTTAAAATGAGACCATAAGTATAGATTTCTCTGGTAGGTAAGTGGAATTTTTAAATGAAATTTAAAGAACTTATAGGAAAGTATTTGATTTCTTTTTCATCCTTAATTTTGATTTCCTTTTGGAATTTCCTACTATCTTTTAGGTCTTGGCCATGTGGTAGAGTAAATTCTATATGTAAGAACTACAAATGTAATTTCAATTCTTTTTAAATATTTCATTTCCTTTCAATTTTTTTCTCATTACTCAATCAAAAACCCAACAACACATACAAATATATATTTTTTAAATACAATGAATACTAGTGTTTCTGAGAATGATATGACACCTATTGGGCTTGTGTCTCACAACCACAGACACATTCTTAAGAATATACTGCTCCTAGATTTTCAAAGCCCAAATCTGGAGACAATCACCAGAATTGCATAGGGATTTGGAAAAGTACTAACTGTTCGTTATTGTTTTATGTAGAATCTAAGGCTCAGAACAGTCAGAAAGTCCTCAAACTGTATATTAGACAGTCATTTTTTAGCATGACGTTAACATGACTATTTAGTGTGCATCTGTTTTGTATATATCTATGTTTGCTTTAACAAAAATTCTCTGAGGAATATATCTCTTCAGACCATAAGAAAGTCTGGGCTCTGTCCAGACATTTGTGGTGCTGATTGTTACCTAAGAGATTAGATTTTATCCACCTGATTTGGTTTCCTATTGTTGTTTTTTTTTTTCTTTCTCATTAGGATATTATTCAACTGAATCTTGTTTCCAGTCTTTAAATTTTCCCATTCTAAAATTTAATTTCTACCAGATTATTTATCTGCATAGCAGGGAGTAGATTTTCTATTTCTGGGTTAATTTCCTGAAAGATCCTGCACTGTTCAGCACATAGTAGGTTCTATAAAAATGCTTATTCCCTTCCCCTGTAGTTTGCAAAAACTGTTGGTTGTCTTGATGGGGTTTTTTTTGGTTGTTGTTGTTCATTGGTTTGCTTTTTTGCTGGGAGCAGGAATAGGAGAATGGAACATGATTACTTGTTAACTTGGAGAATAAGAAAGTGAACAAGGGATAGAGTTCCCTTTATTTACTTTAGTTCATAAACTACCTAATTTATTGATTCATATGTAAATTAAAAACATGGTCTTTGTGCATTGCCATGACTTTAAATTATAATCCAGTGGCCAACTCTCTGGTGATGAGCTCAGTACACCAAGTTGGGTTTGTTCTCAGGCAAGAGTTTGCTGACAGGACCACACTCAGTCTTTTCATCTTGGTGTAACTTGCCAGGACTTTTTTTTTCTTTTTTGTATAACTTCTAAGAATCCAGGGTTATCTCAGAGCCACGATAAGACATCAGAATTGGACTTCTGCTGTGGCAGTGACAAAAAAACGCATAATTATAAAGTCCTTAAATATCACCCCATATGTCTGGGTTTCATTATCATCAAAATCAATAGGATGTCATTCTGGTACCTTTCATACTCTGGCATAGGCCTGTATTTATTCTATACCGTTCACCCTTCACTTTCCTTTCTGCCTAGCTCAAACTTCAAAGCATGGAAATCAGGGTGAAGTCAAGCTTCTTCTTTAGGTACAAAGGTCTTTGCTTTTTTAAAAAGTTTCTTTTGCTTCCAATTTAACTGTTCTTAAATTTCTAGAACACTGACACAGCAACTAGCTGCAGGCAACATTTGAGGTTTTAAAGTTTATTTTAAAAAATTGAGGCAGAAATCTCTACACACAATTTTCCTATTCCCACAACTCAGAACAGAATACATTCCAGAGTCATTTTCCAAGGGGAAAAAAAAGCAGAAAGGAAATTATTTCAGCCTGAAATTTGATTTTTTTTCCAGTTTGAGTTCATGTCAATAGAAGGTTAGCTTTGTAAGTGAAGTATTTTTAACAGGTTTCTGTTTCACATTAATGCTCTAATAAACTCTAATTACTCAGAGAATATGCAAATGAGATAATCAAATTGCTTCTTCACCAAATCAAACCAAATGATGAATATTTAAATAAGATTTGAGGTGAACGCAAAAAAAAAAGTTTTATTTCAAGTATTGTGTGGAACTTCAAATTTCACCATCTTCTCATAATATAAAAAATTCTTGGGAATAGGGGTCTGGTATGTGAGAGGAATTAGATACATCTGTGAAAACTTGTTTTCCTGTTGGACTACATAAAAATACTACATATATGTATGTATGTGTGTGTGGGTGTGTGTGTGTGTGTGTGTATGATTCTTTATCCTTAACAAAGTACATAACCCACAACAATGGTAAAGGAAGGAAATACATTGAATGTAAGAAATACACTTATTGTAATATTCATTTTAGAGATGAGGAAATTTAGGACAATAGAAATTAACTCAAGGTCATGTTATAAAATGAATGAACAGAAAAATCTGCTAGAGTGAGAGAAAATTGTGCATTTTATTCACAAACCTTGCAAGATACACCTTACAAGGTAAGGGTACCTCACCTAGGTGTGAAGCATAAATTGGTCTTGGAAAGTCAGGTAATTTATAGTCCTCAGAAACTCTTTCCCCTCCCTCTTGGATTTTCATAGGCTCTGGGAGTTTGAGTTACAATCTAAGAGGGCCTCCCATTTCATGACATGCTCATAATATGATCCCCCCCCACACATCATTAGATGCAAGATATGCTAATGAACCCCAACTGTCACAGGGGATCTGTGGGTTAATGTTCAATTACCTAATTATGCAAACTTAGTTGCATTAGGTCAAGATCTCTAGGTCACCAGTTGAGAATGGGTTTGGAGTTTGTTATCCCTAGAATGGTATTAGGAAAGCTCTTCCAGTCTTGTGATTGGCTGGGCCATTCCCCCTTTGTAATGGATTCCCTAAGGGCTCCCCCTCCACACCCTGTGAAGACCAACAGGCTACATTCCTCACAGTCATACTTGAGATAAAAATCATAGGTGGAATTCAAATTTGAAGTCACCTGGATTTAATTTCAGTATCCTCTCTTTAGACTCTGCAATACAATTTATCATTCATATGCTTTTTCATTAAATGACAGTCTAGAAATTAGGCTACAATTGAAACTTTATAACAAGCCTTTGCTCTTTCAGTCTTTAGATCTAAATTCTAGGCTCCAATAATTAATATCAAATGAATGAAGAATAGAAAGTGGATAACACATGTCAATATTAATATTAGTCATTATTTTTCTAACATTTTAGAAATAACTCTGGTAGTGAAGTGATTTTGATAATGAGGATGATGAAAATTAGCCTCTCTGTAAAAGATCTAGGTTTCAGGGGAAATATGCTATGAGTAGGAGATGAGTCCAAGTTGTAAAGTAGAACTATGGAAAATTAGAAGCTCTCTGTGTCAGAAATTCATAAGCTTTTGATGAATTAAACATAGAATTCAAATAAACATTTGATGAAATAATTATATATGGTCATCTAGTACAGTACATAAGGAAAATAGAGGAAGGAAAGGTAAAATGATTTTTTGAAAATCTATATTCTAATTCAGTCCTTGAATATTAAGGTCATCCCTATTTCAATTTACTGAATTTTTTATTTGACTGTGTTATGCAACCTTGTACTGCTTCGGATACTCTACCTCTGGGAAAATATTTATCATTTATTAATATTGTTTGCTTTATGAGAATAGAAATTTGTGTAACCCCAAGCTCATGGTAGAGATCAGGCTGACCTCAGAGTCATACAGGGAAATCTAAATAGTTTCAGGGAATGCCTCCTATTTATGCAGATCTTATTTTGGTTCCACCCACAGCTTGTGTTTTGGGTTCCTTAAATTTGAATTTATATTTACCTTGAGATATACATCTCAAAAACCCCTTTCCCTATGTGCATTTTCTAAGGGAAATGTTCTTAACCCTTTGCCTGAATAGTCTCACAATGATCTGAGGAAGGAGCCACACCTTTTTTTCTGGCTCTCTCTTTTGCTAAATGATCCAATAAACTTCTTTATAAAACTATTTCACTTTAGAGAGTTTTTTCCTCTACTAATAATTACCAGCAGGCTTGATCTTCTTGAAGTAAAACTACTTAGAGAGTTCCTGGGAACAATTTCTAGGTTGAATATTTCTATCCAGATTCCTCTTTGGATTTTTCATTCATTTTGCTTCCCTTGAGGTGAAGTCAAGATATACTCCAAATTCAGAAATTAAGTCAGCAATGTCTCTTAAATTATAGACACAGAGAGAATTCAAATATACAAAGTGACAGGATTAAGTACTAATATGATGAAAAGAATATGTAGTATTGTCAAAGTAGATAAAATCAAACAAAGGGTTGATAGCCAATGAACAGAAATTATTTTTGTTAAAGGAAACTAAAAGAAAAAAAAAAAAGCTCTAGCATACTACTTTTAAAATGCTGCCTATTTTCTTATCATTCTTCAAACATAGCTTAAACACAGTAAATCTCTCCTTATAAATCTAGCCAGCTTGTTGAAAACATTTGCTTATGTTTATAATTTTTCTATTTATATCACCCTGCTTACACATTAAAGCAATCATTCAGTATAAAGTTTTTATTGGCATTCATTAAAGGCCATTAGATTCCTCCATTTTTATGTGTGCTTCTAGCTGTCAAATTCTGTGCCACTCTGCCTCTTGACCTATGTGGTTAAATTACACCATTAAAAGAGAGGATTATTTTTAGAAGAGTTTTTTTTTAAACTTGATTTGTCTTTTTAGTGTCTTCTCACCTACTATGGTAGAGTTAGAATTCCGTGTTTTCACTGTAAGGGGGATTGATATTTCCTAAAAAGTAATAAAGCTATCTTGAGGACTTGATTGAGTCTTGCTATCCATAATTCAGTTTAATGGTCATCAAAGGACATGAAATATCTTACCTACTTGAAATCAAGGTTTCTCTGACTTGATGGACTTCTGAAGACCAAAAAAAAAAAAAATGATCATATCCTCTTGTACTTAGTCAACTTTGTTTCTATATGGAGACAAAATGGTATGCCACATAAGATGAACTGTCATCCTGGTTGCATATGGAGAAGCAGTCAAACAGTGTAGTGGAAAATACACAGGACTAGATTTCTAGAAAACCCAAGTTTAAATCCTGCTTTAGACATTTACTGGTTATATGGCCCTAGGCAAGTTTTTTAACTTCTGTCTGTTAAACTTTTCTCAACTTCAAAATTATAAAAACTGTAAAACTATCTCCCAAGGTTGTTGTGAAGATCAAATTAGATAGCATTTGTAAAGAACTTAACATGTGTTAGGAAGAGCTATATAAATGCTTATTGTTGTGGTTGTCATAGTTAAACATTTGACTTAATTGTCTAGTACAGAGATATAAAAGCAAATGAAGCTCAATGATGGGTAGTTTGCTTAGATTCAAAAGAATAATGGGTAAGGGGTCCATGGAGGCAAATTTTGCCATTAAATCAGGATGGGCATACTTATAATTGGACCTATTTATGGAATTAGTTCTCTTTTTTAAGGGGAGAAATGAGCACTTTATTCTAGGGTCCTACCCCACAATTTAGGGATCCTAGACCTGTAAATCCAGTGTCCCACACTGGGGTCTCAGACTGTAGCTGAGTGGGATTGACCCAGAATCCTAGGTTTAAGCATGTAGAAAGCGGTTGAAGACATTGTAGGCAGACTCCAGATCAAACAGCATCTGTCGGACTTGAGAATCATCCAGCTCATCTGCAGCTGACATGCCACTCAAGGTCTGCAGCCACTGGTTGACTTTCTGTCGACCCTCAAAGTCAGGTGGCAAGTGGCTCATGCGGTTCATGGTCTCCATTAATTCTCGAAGATCAGGCTGGATCTCATGCATGGCACGGATTTCCAGACGGAGTTTTATCCATCACAGTGATAAAGAGCTAGACAATGTTAGCAATGCATAGGTTGAGGTTGCCTTTGTCATCTTTGATGGTGATTGGTCGGTCTTCCTTGATCCTCTCCATTGCTAGTGGGCAATAAAGACGAAACTTTCCGAACAACTCATCAATGGAATTGATTACTGAGTCTTGCACCTGCTTGAAGGTGGCTTTGTACTGGACCAGAAAGCGTGAACAAGCTGCTGTATACTCATTAAGGGTGACACAGTCCTTGATGTATGCCTTCTCCAGGGCTTGCATCGTCTTCATCACAGCAAACAACTCTGCCATGTTGTCATACTTCTCTCTTTCCCGAGCATTCTTGTACAGCTCGACTTCTTCGTACAGCTCCGGCTTGTTCCCGGGGGCCCCCATGGCAAGGGGGTGGCCGGGATCCCGTGAAACATGCTGGGTCTCCGAAGCTGAGCCCGGGCGGGGCGGGGCGGGGCGGGGAGCGCCTTGGCTGCTGTCAGGCCCCCTCCTCTGGAGCGAGCTCGGGGCAGCCGGCACCCTAGATGCCTGCCGGGAGCATCCTCTGGAATTAGTTCTTAAAGGAGTTAAGTGAATTTCCTTTACATTTGGGGGTGTTGCAGGGGAGACCGGATAGATAAACATCCTTGGATATTGTAGAGGATATCCATTAAATATAGTCTCCATCTTCATTTTTATATTCACTCAATGCATCTCAAATGCACTCTTCCATTTGTGGCCACACTGGCTCTCTGTTAAATTCAAGTCCTTATAACTTCTCTTTGAAATTATTTTAATAGTTTCTTGATGGGTATCTTGTGCTTCCTGTATGCCTGGAGAAATATTTTCAGCTCTTCCTTCAAGCCATTACCAAAGAAATGTTTCTAATGGAAAGATTTGATCTCATCAATCTACATTTTGAAATTTTTCAGTAAGTTTCCCATTGTTTATTGGATAAATACAATCTCTGTAGTCTGGCCTTCAAGGTTCTCTATTTTTTTTCATCTCCTATGTAACATAATTTCTAGTTTTATTTAACAGTACTCTTCATTGAACACTCTATTCTACAATCTAATTATATTATTCACCAATTATCAGTCTTTCTCTTCTCTGACATTCATGTATTTGAACATGCCAGTCTCCATATCTTAAATAAGTCCTTTCTCCTTTCCCTCCTCACTACCAATCTCCATCATTTGAAATATTTCTCTTCATTCTCTAGATATAAGTTTATGTCCTTCCAGACCAGGGAACATTTGGCATTTTTTTTTCATTTTAGAACATAGCACAATATCATGAATAGAGTAGGATTTCAAAAAAAAACCTTTTAAATTAAATTGGATTAAATTGTTTCAATCCACAGGCATGAAATTGGACTAGATAGACTCAGGTCCCTTTCAAGCATAAATTTCCATTATATGCTATGGAAGCAGTATAAGTGATTTTCTCTTCTCCCCAAAATTTCTATGAACTTCTTTAAAGGTGTCCATTTCAAGTAAACTGTGGAGAAATGCTTATATTGAAATTTTCCTATTCATTATGAACATTTTAGGGTTTTAAGCACAAACTCTGTGTGAACCACAACCAGTATATAAACAAAATTTCCTTTGCCACTGACTTTATTCACATTCACAGTAAATCTTCTATCTTTCTTGGTGGTCTGAAACTATTATTTTCACAAAAAAGTACAAAGGAGTTGAGACATCCCTTTTATTGTTGTTACTAAGCAGCTTTAGGAACTAGAAGTATTAAGAAGTTTCTTCTTTAGAGAGATCAAACTATTGGTGCCAAGGATTATTTATCCTCTAGGATCAACTTTCTTGGACAAATCCATCTCATTTGGTGTTTTAGTATCATAAAAGGCTTATCCTTTTTCCTGATAGATGGGTTTTTATTGCTTCCTGAGGGAACTGAAATCCATCTCTCTGTAAGTCAGCATGAATTAAACAAATGAGTAAACTGAACTCATTCATCTATATATTCCTTCACCAACATTTATTAAATGTCTACTGTTTTCAGAGCAGTATTTTATATTTTGAAGAAGACATAAAGTCTGAATGTGTCATAATCCATTAATCAAGATATAAATTGCCAGATTTGCAATAAAATAAGAAAAAACAGAAAGAAAATAATTAGTAGTTTAAGAAAAACTGCTTAAAATGGCAAAGTCTGAGTGAAATCTTTACCAAACTGAAATATTTTTCATGAAGTAAGGAAAACTCTTTTGCTAATTTCATTCTGATTTGTGACCTAGGATGTATTATTCATTTTAATCAATTTATTTTCCTATGAATAAAGATTAAAGAATTTAGTAATGTAATATCAAATATAATAACAATCAGTATGGTATAGGGCATAGTGGCTTGGGAATCAAGAAGACATGGAATTAAGTCCTTTCTCTGAGACATGGTACCTATGTTATCATTAAACAGCATCCCAGGAAACTATTATATATATTAGCCTACAAGACGAGTTGCTCATCTGCCTCTATAGAAGTGTCAACATAGGGAGTTTTCCAAACTTATGAAATCACAGATTAAAACTGTCTTTGTGTTGCCTGCCTTTTTATAATTAAAAAAAAGATAAATATAAAGTAGCTTGATAACAGAGTGACAGATTGACAAAAAAGACAACAGAAATTAGTCAGCACATATTCACTATCTGTGATGACAATAAATTAAATGATGTTAAGGAAACTCCTGTATAAATTTAAAATTCACAGAAAGATACAAGAGTAGAATTAGTTTTATTCAAGAACTTTAATATGGACATAAGGACCACTTACTTCAAGAAATTCTTTAACATCTCTTTACCTTTTTTCTTATCTATAAAAGGGAAAATAATAGTACTCAACTTTCCCTCTGAATTAATGTGAGTATAGAAATTTGTAAAATGTTTAATAGCACTACAGAAATGCCTATTACTATTAGTGAAGATAAAAATATTTAAATGTACTGATATAATATTTTTTAAAATTATTATTTTCCTGATTTATAAATAAATTATATATATATATATATATATATATATATATATATATATGTATGTATATACTGCAAATGTCCTTTAAAAATACAAATCATAGCCTATCCCAGTCTTTTTATTCTGTTCAATTCTTGTCAATATTATTCTGCATTTTCTGCACTGGGAGAAATTATTGGAGAATATGTTAGTGTTTCTCCTCTAGATTTTTAATACTGTATGAAAACCAATGCAATGTGTGGAATATCTTCAACTATCCTTCACTCCTGCCACATTATTGATTCATTTCCTTTTGCTCTCATATAACCTGTAAATAGTATTCTTTACATACTTTTACTAGTAATATACTTCAGCCTGGCCTAATTCATCATGAGTTTCCATGCAGTTTTTGTTGTTGTTGTTGCTGTAGTTATTGCTGTTTGACTTACAATTTTAATTCTTTAGAGACAGTGGCATCATACAATTTATAGTCATTTTCTCTAGAGGAAAAATATTGATGTTCAAAAAGTTGGAATCTTATTTCATGGAAAAATGGGAATGCACACATACACACATACATACATACATACATACACACATCGACAGATAAGAGTTACACTGTAAAGCATCCATCCAAGGATGGATGGATATTTCTCAACCACTTTTCTGATTATTTTTCCTTAGTGGTAGTTAAAGCAAACCATTTTGAATGATTTCAGCTTCCTTTTAGAAGAATTTTCAATGTGTTTGTACTTCATGTAATGTTATCCAAAGTATGTACCATTAGGAGAACCTTACCATCTAGAACGACCACCTCTCCAGCTTGGTTTCCATTTAATCTCCCCATTTTCCACATTTGTAAGGGCTCATTCAGCCTTTCTATTGAATTTCCTTTGTATTTTTCATGGAATTTGCTGGTGAATGTGTTGTATACCTCTAATAGAACTAAATTCCTTAAAAGGTAGGACTTTTTTTTGGGGGGGTTCACATACTCCAGATAAACCATGGTGTTTGAAATGTAATAAGGTACTTCTGAATGCTGGTTAATCAGTTATTTTATAATTTGTTCATCAATAATCAAAAATTGTTAAACAATTTTTTATATTCTTACATGGAGAAATAGTTTAAACTTTTGACATTGTATACCAGAGACAGACTTCTAGAATAGAAATATTCAGTGAGTATTGAGTATTTCTCATTAATGGTAGCTTGGTGACACAATAGACTACCAATTGCAGGACCTCTGGTTACAAATATTTAAGTTCTAATAAAATCTACGACATTAGATATGTGACTCAGGGAAAATAGCAAAATCTGCCTCAGTTTCCTCACCTGTAAAGAGGGAAGACAGCTTCTATCAGCCAAGGTATTTTAAGGATAATCTGTAGTATTCTTGGCAAACCTTAAAATATTTTACAAATACTAGTTACTATTATTACCAGACCAAATGCTTTATTATAGACAATAGATAATGAACACAAAGACATATTCAACTTTTTGGTAAATATGTGATTAAACATCATTTGATGCAAAATATTATTGTAAAAGTGGATTGATTTCCTTATGGTAACTATAACTATAACTGTATATCTACAATTTCTTTCTTTACAAAACCTCTGACTAGTTATTTTGGCTAAAATAACTGAAAGTCTGAATGTTGATCAAAGCATATTATTTTCAATTTTTAAAATCTGTTGTATGTTCCCCCGCCTCATTTTTTTGCTTTTTTGTAATGATGCTTCTTTCTTTCACAATATGATTAATATGCAAATATGCTTAACATAGTTACACATGTATGACCTATATCAGATTACTCTCTGTCAAGGGGAAGAAGAGAAAAAGAGAAAAATGTGAAACTCAAAACTTCACAAAAATGATTGCTGAAAACTATCTTTACAAGTAATTGGAAAAATGAATAAATTTATTTTAAAAAAAGATTTGCTCATTTAAAATCCCCAAATTTATGCCTCAATCTATGTGAATGTTTTCCACTATGCCTGGTGTATTCTACCTGCTCTTGCCATTATTGTTCTTTGATATCATTTCTTACATGCATGTGTGATAGATAAATATCATGATTTTAGGGTCCACGTATAGGGTTTCTTTCTCACTGACAGTGAAAACAATTTCTTACAGAAATTTGAGAGATTTTCATCTGTGTTGTTCTTCAAATCTTATACTTAAATGCTGCTGGGATGATCTGACCTGATAGGTTTTCTTTTCAAGTATTTTACAAATTTTTTTTTCCTTTCTTCGCTGATTCTCAATGTTCATTTAGATAACACTACTCATAGTCTCCTATAAATCTTCTTCCATAACAGTCTGAAAATAATTTTATATTACTAGTTGTTAATAACACTGCCTGTTATCTGTATTCTTGGCAAATAGATCCAGTTCTTAAGACATTTTCAGAATTCTTTAACTCTTGTTATGATGCAGTGGATACAACAGTAGTCAGGATTACCTATGCTTGTGTGTGAGTATGTGCAAGTGCAAGTGCGTGCATGTGTCTGTGTCTGTGTGTGTGTGTGTGTGTGTGTGTGTGTGTGTGTGTGTGTGTGTGGTGTGTGTGTGTGACAGGACTTAGGAGTTATTTAGCATATTTTTTTTTTTGCCAAGGTCAAATAACGGGTAGCCAATTTTGTCAGTCTATTGGTGGTGAATTTAGAACAAATTGCTGAGATAACAGCCAGAGGCTGATAGAACCTGTCATACCTTATGGAGTTAAGATGCAATAAAAACAAAACAGAAAGAAAAGAAGAAATGAAGGAAGGAAATAAGTATTTATTCTAACAATTAATCAATAAACATTTATTAACAACCCACTATGTGCAAGGCAATGTGCTGGAGAAAGAGAGGCAAAAGAAATCCATCATTTGAAGAAGCTTGCAATCAATAGGGGAGACAATATGCAAGCAAATAGATACAAAATGAGTTACAGAATAATTAGAAAGGATTTAACAGGGACTAGGTACTGGAATTAAGAGAAGTTAGGAAAGACTTTCTTTAGAAGGTAAGACTTTGGTTGGGACTTAAAGGAAGTCAGAGATGCCAATAGTCAGAGCAGTAGCCTAATATATGCTAATCATTGTACTTAAAGTATTGCAAATATTACTTTATTTGATTCTGACAGCAATCATGGGATATAAATATTATTTTTATTTCCAGTACCCAGCTAAGAATACTGAGGCAGACAGATTCTAAGTGACTTGCTCAGAGCCAAATAAATAGTATTTGTCTGAGGTCAGATTTGAAATTAGAGCTCCTTGATTTGCAGCATTTTATTTACCTTGCCACCCAGATAAATCTCTAAAAGCCAGGATTATCTCCATGCCACAATGACACACTGGAGAAGTTTATGGATTAATTCAAGTATAAAGAAATTAAATAATTTTTATAAGTACTGTATCAAAATCAATTTCATAGGACACAGGTAATCAGATGGTTCAGTCTCATCTAATTTGATGATTTTCAGCAGTATCTGTTAGAGACAAGGTTTAGAGGACAACTGGAAGAAGAACCTGTTCTGGGTTTTGTTGGGGAGGAGCATATTTTATTATTCCATGTTGGCATGGGGATACCAGAACATTCCTGTCATGTTACAAGCCAGAAGTAAAGTTATTGCATTACCAGAATTTAATATAATCACAACTTCTTACCACATGTTGACCATTTTATATGAAATGAGAACCTGCCAGTTAGCATCCACAGTTGAAAGTAAACATTCGTTTCCTCTGTGGTTCTATAGACACATTGTATTCATTTCAAAGTTGGCACTTAAGGATGAAGGGTTGGGGGAGGAGGAGAATAAGAAGATTCTGTTAAATGCCTTAAAGGTAGGTTGCTTTTTTAATTTAGTCTTTTGTTTTTGATTTCCTTTTTGTGCTTTTAAATCACAATTTCTGATCCCTTTTTAGGGGAAAATGGTCTTTTGAAATATATGATACATATTATGTTATCACATTTTACCAAACCATGTTTCTGTCTCATAAGTTTGCTTTGGTATGAGAACAAAACAGATAATGTTCCTAAAATGACAGAGCAAAAACATTTATGCCTAAATATTATCGTAATAAAATCTTTAAAATATTAAATTCTAACTTAAAACAGATATCATAAAATGAATGTGATTAAATTCAAAATTATAGACTAATCCATTCTAAAATTCAACAAACTTTTAACAGTAATTTTGACCATTTACAGAAACTGTACTATTTTTAAATGGAAAATAGGTGATTCCCAAGTGAACACAAAACTTAATTTGAGATAAAACATTGTTTTTAAATCACTTAAGTTTACAGTATGTTTAAAAAAATTTAAAAGACTTTTCTTAATTTTAAAATCTCCAATGCCTCATCAGACTACAGCACTAGCCCTATGGTCTTTAATTCAGTGCCGGCAGAGTGTAAACTTGGTCAAGTCCTACCAAGTTGGAAAGGCTTCAAGTGTGGTTCAATTAACGAATTGTCCCTCTTTGGTCTGAGAATCAGCTTAGCGAGATTTGGAGAGATTCATCACAAGCTTGACTGCAGGAAATGTAACTGAAATTGTCTATGTAATCTTCTATTATCCCAGGTGTTCCTTGCTTGGTTAAGAATTTTCCCTAAAATTTCTGGTTGTGTGTGTGTGTGTGTGTGTGTGTGTGTGTGTGTGTGTGTGTGATTCTGGTCAAATAAAACATCCTTTCATTAGCAGTTTATTTGTAATTTTTTGAACATAGGGTGCCTGCTTCTTCTTGACTTCCTCTATCTAGTCTATTCCATGACATACTTTTTCTATTTAAAGTAATGCCAAATAATTCTATAAATATTGCTTCATAATAGTCTTTAAGCTTTTAAAAGCTTGAAATATTTCTTTTAAATTTTTTATTATTTCTTTTAAAATTTGGTAATTTTATTTCTTCTACCCTGGATGCCAACTATACTTGGGAAAGATAAGTGAAGGAAAGGGGGGTGAGAAGGGTAGGAGGGGGGAGGATGGATGGGAGGGAGCGAGGGTTGGAGGGAAATGAGAGAGAGAGAGAGAGAGAGAGAGAGAGAGAGAGAGAGAAAGAGAAAGAGAGAGAGAGAGAGAGAGAGAGAGAGAGAGAGAGAGAGAGAGAGAGAGATTTTAACTTTTAGATATGTAAGGTTATTCTTTCTCTTCTGGAATGCCTATATTGTCTTTGGCTCTATAATATTTCTCCATCATTAATGTTTGCTTTTCATTACACATTTTTCCACTTTTAGAAAGCATGGTGGATCTTTGCTTGTTGGTGGTCTATATTATCTGGAGGTCTACTACTGTATCCTCTTCTGTTCTTCATAGTCTTCATTGGTAGCTCAAACCAGATTCTGATCTAATCTATAGTTCCAGTCAAGTCCATAAACTACCCAACTTAGTTCTAGTTTTGTTGATAAAACAACAGGGATCTAGTTTTCTTTCATACACTTCTTCATAATTCTGTCTTCTTGCCCCAGGTAAACAGGTATAAAAATCTAAGTTTCACTGGGTTCTTCCTAGTTAGTGTACCAGCAGTCTTTCATATTTTGTTCTCCCAGACCAGAAATTTTTAGACATTTTCTATTTAACTTCTCTCCTAGTGCCTGAAGAAGTCTGACTAATTCCCTATGTGGCCTTAGTGTGAATAAATGAACTAACTGTGGACTCTATAGATTTCTTAAACATTAATTGGTCTAGTGTTCTTTCTTAATCCTTGTTGAAGTAGCTATCTGATAGAATTTAATTCTTCTTTCATTTACTTTACTCATTTGAGAAGATCTCTCTGTATATTTAAGATCTAAATAATTAGTTTTATTATTCAGAGTCTCTAGGACATTTTGGTTTTTTTGCAAGGCAATGGGGTTAAGTGGCTTGCCCAAGGCCACACAGCTAGGTAATTATTAAGTGTTTGAGGTCACATTTGAACTCAGGTACTACTGACTCCAGGGCCCATACTCTATCCACTGTGCCACCTAGCTGCCCCAACTGTACCACCTAGCCACTCCTCTAGGACTTTCAGTGACATTCTCTATCATATCTTCTAAATTGCTTACCTTCCTCATGCCATTCTTTCATATATCTATTTCCTGTCTTTTTTTTTCAAAATAACTTTTCTTACAACAGTTTTCTTACTTTTATAGTCTACTGTAAAGTTTCTTGTTGTTTGTTTATGATTCTAGACATCTTATAAACTTTCTTTTGTATTTCTTTCTTTGTTTTTGGACATTTGTTAATTTTTAAAAAGAAAAATATTGTTTGTGGAGTTTGATCTTATTATGACAAGTTTACTCATTTTTCCAAACTTTATAACTCTTACTGTTTAATATCTGCCCAGGATTTATATTTTTTTGAGCTTTTCCTTTTGTATTTTGTGTATTTTACTCCCCCCCCCAACACACACCTTTATTCATCATATTCATCACACACTTTTCTCTTTTTCTTCCACTACACTGTGTATTTTTTTCTTGCCAAGTTTATGGGGCTGAGTGCATTAGTTTTCTTGAATTTAATGTGGCATGGTTCTTCCCTTATTCTTTTCTAGGTGAAAATTATGGGTAGAGAATTTGAGGTACTTTTATATTCCCTTTTCCCTCAAACCTAGAAACTCATTTTCTTTTATTAGTAGGTTTTAAGGAATTACTATTTTAAAGGGAATAGATGGATCTCAAGAAAGCTGGTTTGGAACACAATTTCCAATTCTTTCTTCTTTATGTTTTAAATATTGGTAGTGTGGAAGAAGTTGAGAGTAAAAGATTTAGGCAAATTGACCAATCACTTTATTTTCAGAAGACTTTATATTGAGTAGAAATTTTTCCCTTCTATTCTAATTGCTATAATTTTAATTATTACTTATTTTATAAAATGCTTATTTATAATTTGGAGGTTAGAAATGTATTCTGAAAACAAGCATCTTCCTGGTGAAAGTGATAATATCTATGCTAATCAATGTCTCATCAACTTTACTGCATATAATCCTTAGATGGAAAACAGTTTTTTGAATTCACTCCCAAGACAGTGCTATGGAAAATATAAAGGTGCAATTTTTACTCTTTAATATCTCATCTCTTCATCACTTTACCTGGGTCAACATAACATGAGTGTAAATTTTTACATAGTACATAAAATGATTGAAAATTATAATTTAAATTTAGCTAGGCAAGCTTCCTCAGTTCAAAATGCAAATATGACTGTAACCACATAAATATAATATCATGGCACTATGTAGCTTGTGAACTGTCTCTGAAGAAGACTGATTTAAAAACAAAAGTAATAAATAATAACAATAGCAGTATCATTTGAAATAATGTATATTTTCTCCAATTGTTTGCTTAAAAATATTAATGCATTGTAACATCAGTTCTTTTATGATAAAAGTACCAAAACTTCCTACCTTTAAAATAATTAGATAAAAACATTTGATATAGTCATTGTGACTTAGTATTATAAAAATTTCCATTCCTATAGTTCATAATTACCTTATGTATGTGTACATATATATATATATATATATATATATATATATATTAATGTGTGTCCATGTACAAAAACTCACATACATATAAAATATACACCCATATGTAACAAGCTGCATCCTCTATTTTGCCCAAACTGGAAGAGGATTAATCATCAGTTTATGTTTAAGTTTAATCATCAGTCTCAGTACTGTTCAGCTTTGAAGCTTTGGCTTGCTCCATTTCAGACAAATGTAATGATATCAAAGAAAAGAAAACTTAAGGGTAATAAAACTAGAAAAACATGATAAATCAAAAATCTTGAACTCCACAATGCAGAAAATTATATTGAAAAATTTAGGAGGTGTGGATCTTCTAAAAATCAAAAATAAAATAAATGATAATCAAAAGATCTACAGATTACCTTCAGGAAAAAGTTTAATGTTTTGAGTTTAGAATAAATACACAAAGGGTTAGAAAAAGGTGATGAATTTTCTTCAAGTTGCACAGAAGATAAAGAGTAATGCTTTTACTCAGTCAAGTTTTCTTGTGTTTACATTTCAGAGGTCTTTGCACCTATAACATGCTGTTATAGCTAAAAGTTAATTCAGACTGTTCTTATGCTATCTATTATAAAACAAATTTATATTGATATCAACATTAATATATATGAATATATAAAATATATTGATATTGATATAATTAGAGAGACAGATAAAATCATATACAGTTTTTCTCCATGTATAAGACACATCCTTTTTTGAAAAATGTAGGGTTTAAAAACCTGGAGCATCTTATACAGTGGTTTTTTATTTGCGTTTCCTGCTTTTTCACACTTGTTTATGAGCTCATTGTTGTAGAGTTTTTTAAAACTTGTATTTCCTGCTTTTTTTGTGCTTGTCTTTGTGCTCATTGTTTCACATTTGTTACAGGTATATTAGATTATGTTTTCCCACGTTCTGCCAAGAAAAGGCTCAGAAAAGATTTTTGTCCAGTGCTAAATTCAAGTTCAAAGTTATCCAATTTGTAAAATTGAATGGAAATAGTGCTACTAAACATCAGTTTGGTCCTCTGCCAACTGAGAAAACAATCTGAGACTGGTTATGGGAAGAAGAAACCCTATTGAAAACGCCATGGCAGAAGAAGGTCATGAGAAGCATGTCAGCAAAATGGCCTGAGTTAGAGAGGGAACTGAAGATATGGATTGAAGAGAAAAGAGTCATTGGAATTCCTGTGTCCACATGTGTCAGGATGAAGCAAGAAGAATTGCTGATGAAAAAACAGTAATTGATTTCAAAGGAGGACACAATTGGTGCTTCAGTTTCATGAAATGGAATGGACTAAGCATGCATACATACACTATGCTTGCCCAGGGTGTGCTTGTGGTCAACCACAGACAGAGCACAGGCAGGAGAGCATTCAGAGCCTCTCCTAAAACAGTGATTGGTCATCAATCACAGATGGGGACAGGTTAATATATGAGAGTTTTGACAGTGATGAGGAGTCCTATGAATTTCATGATGAATAAAACTTGAATTCAATAACTTTATGCAATATTTTTTTTTCAGATTTTGGGCACAAAAATGAAGGTGTATCTTATACATAGGGAAATACAGTAAAATATCTAACACTGAGATTTACATATTGATATTGTATATGTAATGTAAAACATAGGCATTAGTACTTAAAAATATCAATATTGACATAAATATATATGTATACACATAGACATATATGTATATATGTATACCATTATGGATATTATTTTCATATATCATAAGGAAGATAAAAGTTCAAGTAAAATTCTGACACATATTAGCTGTATATCTCTGATGAATTTTTTTCAGATCCCAGAGGGGAAATGTTTTGCTTTGTTTTCCAAGGAATTCAGTAGATAAATTTTAACTTTGACAATTTTCTCTCACACATATATGGATATATATCCATATGTGTATGTGTTTGTGTGTGCAAAAATGCAAGTATTTTTAACAATAGATCTAATTACTTTGTAAATATACTTACCTCATTCCATTCTCTGGTTTCTAAATGAAAAGCAGAAAATTTTAAATATCATATTAGTTACTACTTAAAAAATTCTTTTACAATTCATGAATGGTGCAAGAAATAATGAAACATTGTGAAATTGTTTTTACCTCTAAATGAAAAAATGATAAAAAAACCTCTAAATGAAAAGAATCATAAGTTCTAGATTTGAGACCCAACTCTGTATCCCCTTTGAAAACTTCCTAAGCCTCAGTTTCTACATACCCCAAATAGGAATAATTGTGCTACTATACATATATCTAGATCATAAGGGTTATTATAAAAAATATTCTACTACTATAGTTACATAATTTCTTCAATTTTGTTTCAATCCACTAACCCCTTCCCACCTTCAGAAACATTGACCACTTAATTTGGGGAAGGATTTATTTAATAAATAGCATCCACTAAATATGAATGATACTATTTCTTGTTGAAATTATTAATGTACAGAAGTCATCAGAGAAAATGAATCATAAATCTGTATACCAGCAAACTAGATAATAAAAAATGAGACCTTCACAGTGAAAAGTTGTCTTTCAGATACAACTTCCTCATTTGTCTATCTCTATGGTTCCTTTTCTTAAAACTTCCTAGCAAAACTGGATCTATTAAACCCAGATGTTCAAGTGCTGCTGTAAGTGATCTGTCTGAGAATATCTCAAAGAATGTAGAGATTAGAACATTTATAGCAACATTGTCCATAATGTTGAAGCAATAAATGTCTATTTGTAGATTTTATGGTATTTTTTCCTACTCTTCACTTAGTTCCCACTTTCCGTTCAGTCCTCTTAAAAAGAGGTGACAGCTCTCTATATCCACCCAGAAAATAGGGCCAAGAAATAAAGACTGCCTGTGCCTATGGAAAAAAAAAATGAGCTACATGGAACTGAAAAAAAAGATCTTTTAGCTTCATTTTTTCCTATTCCTTTGTAAAAGAAGGTTATATTCAAAACATTGCATGATTAATGAAAAATAAAAGTCTGCTTGAGTATTTACTTGCTTGCTGACATGGATTTTCTAGTTTGCTTGCTAAATTTCCAATGGACTGTATATTGTTTAATATAAGATGCTATGCTGCATGCTATCCCACTTTGTTTAATAGATCAGTGTAAAATACAAAATTGCTGCTAATGAAGCAATTTTTAAAGGGTCAGATTGGTGCAACCCACATTTCTAATGAGAGTGTAAAATAAGAACATTCCTCACGCATGTTCACTTCTGATGCACTTAGGTCATCTATCTAGTTAAAATCAGTGACAAGTCCAAATAACAAAAAAGTAAACACTGGACAATTTTCTTTAATCATATTTTTTATACCCTAATCCTACAGGCAATGACAAGAGCAAAATCATTTGCATATTCAACTATCATGAAAAATACTGGCAGAGTGACACAGAAGACATTTATAAACAGCATATGTCATTGCAATCCACTAGCACTAAAGACGAATACATCAAATTTTTATTTTAGTGAACCTGAAAATAGCATAAATGATACTCATGTTTTCTGAGGATACTTTAATGACATTTGGACTATGTAACCCTTAATAATTTGGAGTCTAAAGATAAAGCAACAAATAATCTTCTTAGTTTTAGAAGTGACAACAAAGGCATGATATACGGGTTTCCTAATTGATGATAGACATCAGTCATTTGGTTTGTGATGTCTTGGTAAGATATATATTTTATATAGTACATTTAATCTAATGTTTGCCAGTAGAAATGGATAAACTCTATTTAGCTATACCAGTTCTCTTATGAGTTAATAGTGCTTAACAATATAATGAAAGGGATATACTTATGGTAGCTTCCACAATAGGATGTTTCCTTCTAGTAGGGAAATATTCAGTATTTTTCAAATGTGAGATTTTTGGGTTTTTTTGAGGGACAAAATTATTTATCACGATGTTCTCATAGTTGATATAAGCTAAGAAAGATGACATACAGTTGGGGCAGTTGGAAAACATTGATCCACTAAAGTAATTAGTAGTAGCAGTGGTATAAGAATAAGAAGCATAAAAATAGAAGTATGGGAGGTTATTTGGGGATGATATTCCTCAAGAGAAGACTAGCTTCCCAATGAATGACAAGCAACTCATTTGAGCAGTGAGTGGATTGTTATAGGGGCAGAAAGATGAAACAATTAGATATACTTAGATGTGGGCAGTAACTCAGAGCAGATATGAGGTAATTAGAGACATGTAGATAAGAGTAGTAATTTAAAGAATTAATCCTCTCAGGTTAGGACAAGAAGCTATTTTTGTTGTTGCTGTTGTTGATAGGAGTAATTGTAAAAAGGAGTTTATCAAGTCCTTGCCAGGGAGGAACAAAGTAATTTACTAAAAAGTTCCTTGACCTTTTTTCAATAAAGTGGACAACAGGATAGGGAGGGGTTCAGTATTAATGTTAGATACATGTCAATGTAGAAGGAACAGATTAATTGTAGAACATATTTCTCTTAATCTTTCCTCTATCCCCACTCACAAATTTAGAATCAAATTCATTTGGGAGTTTGTGTGAAAGTCTCTTCTTTTGAAGCTACTTCCAGCTGAAAAGAGGACATGGAACTGTTCCTGACTAGTAGCCCCATTTAAGGGAGAGTCAAGATGCATCTGAAAATTGGGTGAGGCAGTCCAAGAGATGCTGGTCACAGACCCAGCTTGGGTCACCAGTTGGAACTGTACTGCTTCTATTCTAAAGGAAATGAATCTTACAAGAAGATTAAACAAACAAGGACCATAAACAGTAAAAGAAAAGTGATTAGGAATGGAAAAAGTAAAGGAAATAGTAAGGAAAAAAAATGAGGAGTTCCATCTAAGGGAGGGATCTTGGGATTAATAGCAGTTCAGGAAAATAAAAGTGAAGAAAATCATACTTCATGATCCCAACAAAGTTTGGGGTCAGTTGTCTATTGAATCATTTTCTCTAACACCTCATAGCAGACCAAGCCAGGTCTTCTCAGTATGTAAGGGAATACTAGAAGGCCATGATATACTCATACTCTTGTCTCAAATTGACTACCTGTTCTGATTGTGGTGTTTTAACATAAAAGGGAAGAACTGGGACATGTTTCTAACATCAAAATTGCCTTTAATGAGCTAATGAATATATACTAGGACAAAACATTCCTAACTTTGTCTGGTTTCAAGTAAGAGTCATAATTGGCAGGCAACCATGTTATAAACAATACTACTTCATATCCAGACACAGAAAATAAGAAGATGGGAAGCATTATTTTTGAAAAGAAGACACTAGGGAAATTAAGAAGAAAGATCCTTAGGTCAAAGGGAAATGAGGTCAAAGACTGTCCCTTCAGATTTTTTCCTACTGACCTCCACCTTTAACAGTTCAAGACCTCATTCTCTAAATGATTAATGACATTCTCTCAAATGATGTATTACTGGATTAATGACCTAACAGATACATATCTGAATTCAAACCTCAAAATAAGATCAATTATTAGTGACAAAGACTTTTATCCCAAACGGTAAAATTTCAATAAACTCAATTTAGATATATTTTTCCTTTCATGCAAAAAAAAAAAAATACCATTACAAACACAGAAAAGAAATTTCCCTAAAAATTTCTTGTCTTTTTATCTTTTCAAGGTCAAAAATGTGTCTTAAGCAATCTCTTTAGATTATCTGAATTTTTTAATATTATGCCTCATTTTTAGAAATATGGATTATAAATATGTGTGTGATAATATCATCATCATTTCCACTAACATTTTCCTAGCATGTTAAGTTTCAATAAGCACTTTTCATATCTAATCCAAGGTTGTATCAAGCAATTGTATTAGACTTAAGTTTCTGAAATATTCCCTTTTTCTGTTGGTTTGGAGAGGTATTACTCAAGCAATATTTTGAACTCAAGTCTAGTTCAGCTTAGCAGTAGAAGAAACCATTCAACGCAAAAGCCACACTGATGAAGGCACTTTTAAAAGATAGTTGTGAGGCTGGAAAAAAAAGAAGAAAAAGAAAAGAAATAAAAGATAATGAAGTCTATGGCTCCAGAGGTCTGAATAGATCTGGATATATACACATGCATAATGTATACATGCATGCATGCATGCATGCATACATGTATATACATACATACAAATGTGTGTGTGTGTGTATATATATATATATATATATATATATATATATATATATATATGTACAAAATATCTGTAATGTACTCTCCTGGGATTTTAGAGGAGTGCATGTGCTTCCCATAAACATTACATGTATTGGTGGGTAAAAGAAATTAAATTTCATAGGTGAAATGTTATCAAATATTGCATATTTATTTTGAACCTTTTTTTAGTTTTTTGTTTGTTTGTTTTGAATTTTCAGTAAGTGTTTTGGTTAAGATTTAGTGTTAATGACTCTTATTGTAAATAAGAAATGCCCTTGTCAGAGCTCATGATTTAGAGTATTGTTGGAAATTGTCACAAAGATAGGATTCTCACAATTAATACCTAAAGTGGAGCCCTACCCAAAGAGGGAGAAACCCTAGGGAGATTTGGAGTCAGTGCTACAACAGGACCACACAAATTATAAACAATTGGGTTAGATTGCCTTTCTGACATGGTACTCATTTGTTTGCTGCTTCTCTTATTCTTTCTTTCCAGAATATTTCTTTGCTGAACTGGACTTAATTCCAGAAAGCAACTATAGCATCCAACACTTCTAGAGGAAATTGCCTGTGAATGTTGCGGGATCAATTGAATTAATTCTACAGGTATCTCAGTCATACTACTGCAGATCTACTATCTGATAATCAGTCCAGCTAATTTCATAGAGGTTCATCACCAAAATAATTTGTCTCTAGGGGATAATTTTCATTTCTTTTACAATAGTAAATCAGATATATTAAGATCTATTAATAATCCAAACTATCAACCAATACTAATTCTGCACTAAAATGAAACAGTCAGTAATCTAGGTGCTGTGGACACACAATTAAAATATACACCTGTTCTCAATTAACTTATAAAAATTGACTATAAAACCATTTACAATATACAGATAAATCTTTGATGTGAATATATAGCTCTATATAGATAAAGTTCTATAAATATAATGTATATATCATATTATGTTAATATTTTTATTATAATTCATTGTATGATATACAAATAATTCTGTGTTTTATATATATATATATATACATGTATTATCTATCTATCTAATACAAGGTAAGAGATTAGAAGTGGGGAGACACTGTACTTCAACAAGCACAAGCAGATTGTACAAAGCTGGAAAGGATTAAATTACAGTCCTTCACAGAATGTCTTATAGTCTAAAAACTAATCTAGATAAATATAGCATCTAATAATGCTTGAAGGGTTTACAATTTGCACGAATGACAGGCATGCTCATACTGAGGCAATCATGGAACCTTGAAGCATTGAATTAACTTTCATCACTATACTGTCAATCAGTTATGAAGTAGGTTCTGAGAAAATAATTACTCTATCTCAAGTAGGAACAATAGAATGAAGTTATAAAGAGGAAGATTTTAAGGGGGAAAAATTCCTAACAAGTATAGAAATCCAAAAGTTGAATAGGCTGCCTTGGGAAGTAATTGACTCTCCTATTACATATGAATTCAGAGTCAAGGATTTTGGTATATACCACTTATTTTGTAATTCTGGAAAAGTCATTTAACTTCTTTAGGTTGCAATTTCCTCACAAAAATGAAAATATTGAGTCAGATAATTCACAAAGGCTCTTCAAGCTCTAAGACTTTGATTAGTGAGTTAGAAGAAATAGCAGATAGTATTGGATTTGGAGTTAAGAAGATCTGATTTCAAATCCTGCTTCAGACACTTTACTAGTTATGTCACCATTGGTAAACTATTTAACCTTTTCTTGCATTAATTCCCTCATCTATAAAATGGTTATAATAATAGCACACAGTTCCTATGTTTGATGTGAAAATCAGTAAGTGAGTTAGTCAAATAATCAAATAGTGAGTATAGGCACTATGCTAAGTTCTAGGAATATAAAGTGGCAAAAAATTCCCTTTTCTGAAGGTTAGTGCATATAAAATGCTTTTCAAAACTGAAAACACTAGAAAGACTATGTAATAAAAATACTATGTTTCTATATATTCTCATGAAAAAACCATTCTCCAAACAAATAATAAAATATAATTCAATTATTTAATTATTTTCAAACTATAAAATATTTTGTGGTTTGGATGAGATTTTATTCCCATGTCTTTTGCTCTCTACTAATTTAAAAGAATAGTTTTGGTGAAAGATGTATGAATAGGTCTTTAACTAATGTAATCTGAAGGAAGCTTAAGAAAAGTGGAAAACCTTGAAAATATCGCAGTAAGATAAAGGAATACCAAAAGACCTAGTAACATTTTGCCCTCATCTTGCAGTAGGTTACTACAGAGATGTCTGGAGACTCATTTTTTTTTCTTTCCTGATGAATTCTGAGGACTAGATGAAAGATTATAACTCCTCCAATGTGTATTGTCCCTCCCATACAAACACTCACATGCACACACACACACACACACACACACACACACACACACACACACACAAACACACAGACAAGCATAAATACACATACATACTTCTCCCATGTAGGCAGCAGTAGTTGAAAATAGAACGTGTGAGGGAATTTTGGGATGAGGATTCAAGTTTGATTTTTCTAAGTGAATCCTGAATTTTAGATTTTAAGGTCTAATAGTTTCTAACTGATCAAGTATCCCTCTTTCATTATTTTTCTTTTAAAACATACTTCCATGGTATTATGAATTCTGTTCTTTCCAGTGGGGCAAAGTGATAAAATATGATGTGAGGTTTGGATGGCTCAGATTAAGTATCGAATTGTTCAAGTTTCTTGGGAGGATGTGACTTGACAAAGATAGTTAGTTAGAAATATGAAGTGTACCTCATCAGGTTTTGCCACAAAACAAACAAAAAAAAAAAAACAAAAAAAAAACCACCTACTGCAAGGGGATCTCCTTACATTACCTTGTCTAATTTTCACAATCATTCTTTGGAAATCTAATGTGATATTAGGTCACCGATTTTGCAAATGAAGACATAGTATCTCAGAATAGTCAAAACTATTGCACTGACATATATATGATTACTGAACAAATCAAGTCATCTAGCCAGTAAGTAGTAAAAGCAAAACTTGATACTAAATTCTTTGACTCCCAGTCCCGACCACTTTCATTAAGCCAAATTCCAATCAAAAGCATCCATAGAACTTTATTTCTAGGAATTTGGACCTCAAGAAAGCCCAAATGATGGATACACTGTTAGTATAGGATAGACCAGTGAGTCCCATATTGTGGTCCAGTGACCCTGGAGTCCCAAAGGACCACTTCAGAGACTCCATTGAAGTCAAAACTTTTTTTATAGTAATATTGAGATCCTTTTATTTCTAAATACAGCAAATAAAGATAAATATTGCCACAAAATGAAAGATTTTCAGTGATCTCAGTAACTTTTAAAGAGTATAAAAGAGTTCTAAGATGAAAACATTTTAAAATTGAAAATTGCTGAAGAAAAACATTACATTGATATGCTATAGAAATACATGACTAGACAGTAAAGTAAATGAGTAGGAATGAGTCACATAAACAAGAGTATAATAATAATAAGATACAGTGAGGATTAGTGATAAAAAAACTAGTCATAGAAACATAAAAATCTGGGTTCATATCCTTTCATTATTGCATACTAGTTGTGTGACCCGGATTAATTACTCATTGAAGACTATAGATGGCAGAGCAAGTGTCAACCAAAATTGATAGAATACATTTCTTCAGAGTCATGATAGCTTTAAAATTTTTGAAAAATTTTTCTCATAACAATCTTGTCATGCTGGTGATATGATTGTTTCCCTTAATTTACAAAAGGAGAAATAGAGGCTCAGACTTGTCCATAACTAGGAAATTTGGGAGCTAACTATGATTCAAACCTAGGTCTTGTAGCTTAATTCAAGACTCCTAGTACTATAACTTTTGACTTTGTAAATAAATGTATCAGGATCTGGTAATGGTCACATCATTGACCCAGCATTTAGGAGAGATAGAGTTCTGCTGTTGCCAGATGGAGACGAAGCTTTCAATTTTAGCTCATCAATAGGAGGAAGAAAACTTAGAGATAATGAGATTTCAGCAACTATAATTTGATGATTGCAGAACAGTTACTTTTGGCATTTGGCATTCAAGGAAACATCACGAAATATTTCTTCATGAAGGCTAAACAATCTCCAAGTTCTAGTCATTTATACTTACGTATATCTCTGGTCTCCAAAGCTTTTTGATGATACACCCTTATAACTTAAAAAAAGAACATGTATCTCTATGTTTAAAAATATTGATAGTTTCATTTATATATATTATTCATAAAAATATTTATACTACTTTACATATTTATTATCTCTATATTTTATTTATAAATTGATACCATGTACTAATACTTTAAGATATACAAAATAAAATTTTTAAAGAGAAAAATAAGCAAACATATTTGATCCAAGAATCTATAAGGAATTTATAAAGCAGCAAAATGGCAAGGTCAGATCTGTGTTTCAGGGGAAAAAAATTTGATAACTGTATGAAGGAGAGATTGGGATGGGAGAAGGGAGAGTTTTGAGGCAGGGATACGAACTAAGAGATTTCTGAAGTAATCCATGTGAGAGGTTGAAGCTGAAAATTGGATTTTTGACTTTGAGAGTGATGAGAAGTGATGGAAGTGAAAAATGTGAGAGTAGAACTAACTATTTAGGAAGTGATTAAATATATGGGATAAGGAAAAATGAGCAGGACAAGATGACACCAAAGTTGTGATAGCCTTGGTAACTGAAATTTTGGTGGTACTTTAACAGAAACTAGAAAGTTTAGAGGATCAATGGGTTGGGGAAGAACAGGATAATGTAATGCTATCTGTAATGAAGATCATAATCCATCTATGCATGCTCTTCCTATGTGACTTACTTTGTCCCTACATAAAATGAAAAGGACTTTTACTCATTAGCAAATATCTTTAAATGTAGAGATCAGTCTTGAAGTGAGTATGATAAAGGACCAGGCTTGATAGAAGGAATATTTTCCTTGCCTGGATAATGTGAAAAGTTTATGATAGATTCATAAAAGGATAGAGTTGGTAGCAGAGGGAAATGGCAGAGAAGAGGTATGGAGGAACTCAGAGTGATTGTTTTTGTATAAAAGCCTTCAATCTGGGTATCAATGCAAGGATATGATGTGTCCTATCTTCCCAGTATCTAAGTGGTTCACATTTGAACTAATATTAACCCTCCAGCCCCAATATTAGAAACCACTACTTGAGATAATTTCAAAATTTTGATATGTTCTGAAATCTGAATTCTTCGAAGAACTGAAGGTTTCCTTCATTCTTTTGAAAATCCTCCACAAACTATATGAATATAAGAATCATTAATGTACATAGAACTATTTCTCAGAAACAAAAGATATAGTAGAAAGAGCTTAGATTTGATTTTAAATCCTGGGTTTGATATTTGCATGGATATGACCATATGCAAGTTTCTTAATGCCAAATACTTTACTTTTCTCATTTATAAAATGAGAGTAATGCTTGTACAACTATTTAACAAGGTTTCTAGGAGAAAAGTAGCTTTTAGATTTCAAAGTAGTTTTAAAATAAGTGATTTCTCATTATTTTTAAATTAAGTATTCATAGAAAATTATTATATTTTTCATTATAATATAGCAAATATATTACAGGTGCTACTATTTTTATTTCTTTTCTTAATGAGATTAATTGAACAAGTCGCAATTTCTTCCAGGTACAACTTAAAGACACTTCTATGCATTTGATAAATAATTCATTCAAAGAGGCTGTCTTTTATGATAGTATTTGCTTACATATCTTCAGATGAGGCTGTATGTGAATTGTTCAATTTTTTCAGGAATTGAATTTTTTGGGTTAATATGCTTATTTCAGTCTGAAAGATATTAAGAATCCAAGTCAGAAATATATTGATACTCATCCAAATAAAGAAGCTCTGAATATATTTATTTACTTTCAAGGTCAGGATGATTTATATTCCATTCTGTGTGATCTTACTGTATTCATGGAGTTTTACAAAGAAAGATGACATAATGTAGTTCACTTATAACCCTTGGATAATTAATGACATAGAAATATAGATGAATTGATAAATTTTCTACCCAACTGCAAGTTTTATCCCAGTCAGATTCTGGAAATCTGGCATTCTATTGAATTTTTTAAAAGATACATTTTATTTTCAATTTTTGGAACTAAACATGAATTTTCATAACACAATAAATGAGAAATATGATTACACATGAAACTGAAAATCTAGCATGTGCAATTTGCTATTCCTTTTAAACATATTGTAAAGTTATCATGCAAAATTTTTTTTCTTCTTTCTCCCCCAAAATTAGAAATGGTTACCATTAGATACAAATAAGTATATATATATATATATATATATATATATATATATATATATATATATATATACACATACATATATACACTATTCCTACTTCTATTTATCATTTCTTTCTCTGGATGCAGATAGAATTTTTTCATATGTTCCTTATTTCTAAATTTTGCATTAATAATAAAATGATTTAGCCACTCAAAGTCATTTTTAAAATAAAACCACTGTTACTATGTACAATGTTGTCTTGCTTCTGCTTACTCCACTCTTTAAGATTTGCAAAATAATGTGTAAATATTAATGTAGTATCATTTGAATGTCCCAGTAACTGAAGGTGATAGATGCTATTATTTTTTTAGTTTTTAGTTTTAGTTTTTACAAGGCAATGGGGTTAAGTGGCTTGCCCAAGGCCACACAGCTAGGAAATTATTATGTATCTGAGGCTGGATTTGAACTCAGGTACTCCTGACTCGAGGGCTAGTGCTCTATTCACTGGGCCACCTAGTTGCCCCTAGATGCTATTATTTTATTTTACAGATGGATAGAAATCAAAGCCAAATGATTTTACATGATGTACCTAATGTCACACAATATCTGAGAAAAGATTTAAACACATCTTCCTGACTTCAAGTTCAGTACTCTCCCAACAACACAATCTAACTGCTTGCTGTCTAACATTAGTATTCATCTATGAATTGGCAAAACTTTTAGAGCTCATCCACTAATGTTAATATATAATATTTTGTAAAATATTGACAAAAATATTATTTTAGACAAATTAGAAAGTAGACAAGTCTGCTCCTTGGACACCAATCTTTCCATTATTTCCATGCTTTTTTCACTTAATGGTAGCCATCTGGTGCTTCATCTTTTTATGGCCTGTTTCTTCTAAGTCATTAGAAGATGTGAAGATGTGAAGTTGAAGGAACTGGAGTTTTTTAAGGTGAAGAAGAGAAGACATAGAGAGATTAGAGCTCTGTAGTTGTCTTAAAATATTTTAAATGACTGCCATATTGAAGTGAATAGAGACAGAACTAAGAGCATGTTGCAAAGCTGCAAATTGCCAAGAAAGCTTTTATATTTGATACATAGGACAACTTCAGAACAACTATAGCTGTAGAAAGGTAGAATAAGCTGCCTTTAGATGTGATGCACTTCCCAAATTCATCCATATGCTTTCATAGTCAATTCTCTAAGTGTATAAATTATACAACAATGATTAATTTACATTAGCATAATTTATCTACAGTGAAATTAAAGATCATAATCAAAATAAAAAAGAAGGGATAAAGAAATCCACATGATATCCTTTGCAGTTGACTTCATATCACCTTTGTCTAACTCTATAAGCTACTTGATAATATCATAAGTTATTATCATCTTCTTTATTGTCATCAGTTTAAAGTGGATGAACATCTGTCCCTATGAGTGAGAATTTTTTCCTTAACTTTTTGTTTAATAACATTCTTCTATCATGCCTCTGAATAGTAAAGAGACTAAAACTCTCATAGAGACTGATACTAAATTCATTTAGTTGAATAGTATTTCTATATGATTGTAACAGTGCAATCAGAGACACTGATCCTTGTGTATCTCAGTGTCCTTTATATAAAGAATCCATATGAAAAATGCTTACTTTAGATTCATTTCAGGGAATAAACAGGTCTACAAATAAAGTTCTTTGCTTCTATTACCAGAACATGAGAATCAAGGCACCTTATAGATTTACCTTTTAGATATTAGCTACCCAATAATTTAAAGCAAAAGATATTCATAGGTGTTTTCTTCTAGCATAGTGACCAGCAAAGGCATTGAAAAAACACTAATCATAACTGGGCAAACATCAATTGCTCATGGATAGGCCAAGCTAATACAATAAAAATGACAATTCTACCAAAACTAAACTAACTGTTTAGTGCCCTACCAGACAAAATTCCAAAAAAATCACTTTAATGAGTAAGAAAAAGTTGTAAGCAAATTCATATGGAGAAATAAAAGATCAAGAATTTCCAGGGATTCAATGAAAAAAAGTGCAAAAGAAGATGACTTAGGCTTACCACATCTAAAATTATATTATAAAGCATCAGTCATCAGAACTGTCTGGTATTTGATAAGAAATAGAGTGGTGGATCAGTGGGATAGGCTAGATACAATAGCAGGAAACGATTATAGTAATCTGCTGTTGGATGAACCCAGAGTGCAGCTATTGGGATAAAAACTCTCTTCGATATAGACTGTTGGGAAAATTGGAAGTTAGTATTGAAGAAACTTAGATTAGACCAGCACCTCACACCCTATACCAAGATAAGATCAAAGTGGATACAGGATTTAAACATAAAAGACAACATTATATGCAAACTAGAAGATCAAGGAGTGCAGTTTATAACCGAGGAAGAGATGGAGAAGATCATTACAAACAAACTAGATAATTTTGATTACATTAAATTAAAAGGTTTTTGCACAGATAAAACTACTGTAACCAACATCAAAATTGGGAAGCAATTTTTACAACTAGTATTTCTGACAAATGACTCAGTTCTAAAATATACAGATAACTGAGTCAAATTTACAAAAAAAAAGGCTATTACTCAATTGCCAAATGATCAAAGGATGTACAAAGGCAATTTACAGATGAGGAAGTCAAAGTGATCCATTGTCATATGAAAAATTTCTTTAAATCTTTGCTTATTAGAGAAATGTAAATTAAAGCATTTCTGAGGTATCACCTCACAATTCTCAGACTGACCATTATAACCAAAAAGGACAATGATCAATGTTGGAAGGGATGTGGGAAATCTGGGAAACTAATGCATTGTTGGTGGAGCTGTGAACTCTTCCAAACTTTTTGGAGAGCAATTTGGAATTATGACCTAAGGGCAACAAAAATATGCATACCCTTTGATCCATCTATTATGAAAGAGAGTAAAAACATCACATGTACAAAAATATTCATAATGGACCTGTTTGTGGTGGCAAAAAATTAGAAATTAAGGAAATGTCCTTCAACTGGGGAATGGCTTAACAAACTGTGGGTATATGTATATCATGGAACACTATAGTTCTATTAGAAATCAGGAGGGTTGAGAATCCAGGGAAGCCTGGAAGGATTTGCATGAACTGATGTTGAGTGAAATGAGCATAACCAGAAAAATACTGTATACCTTAACAGCAGCATGGGGTGATGATCAACCTTGATAGATTTGCTCATTCCACCAGTGCCACAATCAGGGACAATTTTGTGCTATCTGTGATAAAGAATGCCATCTGCATCCAGAGAAAGAATCGTGGAGTTTGAACAAAGGCCAATGACTATTACCTTTAATTTAGAATATAAAAGCCGTTATCTTATTATTTAATTCTTCTATTTCTTATACTTTATTTTTCTTCCTTAAGGATACAATTTCTCTCTCATCACATTCAACTTAGATCAATGTATTTCATGAAAACAATGTAAAGTCTAACAGATTGCCTTTTTGTAGGCCTTTGGGGGAGGGAAGCATGATTTGGGGAGAAACTGTAAACTCAAAATTAATAAAATCTTTCTTAAAAAAGAAAAAAATTAAAAATGCTATTCAATTGACTACTTGGTCTTAATGCTATAAAACATGCACCTCACCTTCCATTTATATGTTCTGTTTTATGTCCCCTTTGGAAGTCAGGTCAAGTTATAATTTAACTGCATTTTCTGGAATGATTAGCTTAAAAAATTACAGGATAAAAAAAAGAGATACATGGAATACTTAAAATAAATTACTATAATCAAAGCAGAATGAAGTCAGATTTCTCTAGTGTCAGAATAGCTAAAAATCTATCATAGTTTTATGAAAAGAATCAAATAATTGTTACTCTAAGTATATTGTGAGGGGGAAAAAGCAGAATTCTAACTGATTTTTTTAAAGGACATCTAACAAGATGGCTGAATCGTACATGGGTTTGTGTGTGACATGTCATAGAACTTTGCTAGTGTTGCTCTCGAATAGGTTGCTGTTTAAAATTTCCTCAGAATCTTACACCAATTCAACAAATTTTTGCTGTTATGACAACATTGTAAAAAAGTAGACTGCTTGTCATACTCTTATTTTCTCACTTCAGTGCTTGTACTTTTCTTTCATATCTTATAACTGGTATACCCTTTGCCTAGCCTTTTGCATCCAGAAATCTTACTTGTCTTTCATAATCAAGTTCAAATGAGAAAAACTTAGTTTCTCGATCTACTCCATTGGAAAATATTTTTACTTCCTTGAACCTTTCAAGTTATTCAGACCTGTAATTTCATCATGGTGAAACCTGCTTTTACAATTATAGAACAGCTCATCCACTAATAGATTTAGAATGGAAGGTTCATTAGAGGTCATCTATTCCAATTCCATTATAGCTGCAATTAATAAGTCTTAGAGAGTTATCTAGTGTCATTTAGACATTATGGAACTTATCCATCATAATGAAGCCAATATGTGTCATAGACAACAGGTCTTCCTGACTTCTTAAAATTCATACAATTGGATGAATCTTGAGCATTTATATTTTATATTATACTTTTCATAATTATTAACCACATAAAGCTAATAACGTATTTGTAGGCAAGGGAAATGTATCATTACTTTTTAAAAACATTCCCAAAGTACCTTGTACAATGTTCTTTACATAGGGCTATTTAATAAAGGTTTCAGGAATTTGCAGGACATGTCTTCAAACTTTATTTATATATGAAAGGAAGAATGAACTTATTCTTCTGCACTATAGAGGAAACAAATAGGAAGTAAAGGCCACAGAATTTTCCCTGACATAAACACATATATTACAGGGGTAATTGGATAAAAAATCAAAATGGAAAGATGGTTGTTTGATTTTTTTTAATGCTCTTTTTTCCTATACACCATAAAGAATATTAGAATCAATACTCCCTTTAGAGTAGGTATATGTATATACGTATGAATATGTATGTATGCATCATGCATACTATGGTTAAGTTTTGAATTAAAGTTTTGAATTAGAAACTTCAGGTTTCCTTTATTTCTTTTTGATGAAATGAAAATAATCATTAGGTTTTAATAATTTCAAAAATCCTGTCCTGTTCTGTAAAATACTTATTATGAATTTATAGAATTTTTCATGTCATAAATTTATTTCTTTGTCTGTTGATTATTTCCTGTTAGTTTAGTCTTCAGACAAGATATAATTCAATCATTAAAAAGAAATCAACATCTATGCCACTACACAAACCTCAAACTCCAAAAGTACTTTCCTTCTTGGCATGTGTAGGATGATGTTTCAGAATCATTCTTTGATGTACACCCAGAAGTAGAACCAGGAAATAAGGGTAATTTATGACTATTCTTTTACAGAGCCATTTTACATTAAAGAAGAAGTAAAATACAGCTATATACTTTGGCCAACAAATGATTTCTCTACATGAAAGAGAGAATAATACAAACAAGAATGAAAATTGTAAAATTCATTTGAAAATATAAATGAGCAATCTATATACTATACATTTTCAATAGACCAATGCAAAAGGGTATTTTGTTTTTTTATTCTTTGGGTTTTTATTTTTAATTTTTCTTATCTTGCCTTTTGAATTCAAATTTTAAAAGTCTGATCTTCAGAAATGTTTTGGAGTGGTTATGTATCATTATTAATGTTACTGTTTTGCAAACACAGACTTCTATTTTATTAAAATAAGTTATGAAAAGATATAATTTTTTCTGATGTCTAATTATAAATAAGTATTTAATATATTACCTTTAATATTATATATTCATTATATTATTCCTTCTTTGACTCATACACTATTTAGGTGTATCTCTATGTTAATAACTTTTATTGCTATTTTTTGACTTCTAAGGATTTTTATTGTATTAAAATTATGCAGGGAGTGTGTTTATGATTTTGCCTTTTTATGATTGCTTATTAATTAGTTACATTGCAATACAGGATTAATTTTCACAAAACCTAGAGTTTCAGTGCCTTTTGTATTCTTTTATTTACTCTTTGCCCTCTCTTTCCAAGGGATATTTTGGTATGATTTCTATGGAATGTGACATTTAGGACTCTATTACTTTGTATTTTCAAAAATAAGCATTGTCAGATTATTTGATCAAGCTCTGATATCTATGCCTATTGTTTTTGTTGGTAGCAAACTAAGGTCTTCTTCGAGCTGTGCAATTGTTTTTTGTTTAGTTTATTTCACTGTCATTTGTTCTTTTAACCCTTCATATGAAACTTTTTCAGAATCATTCTTAACCTCTGAGATTGTGATACTGATTTACAGATGTTTGTCACTTTTATTAGTTGTAGATATTTCTCATTCAGCTTTTATTTTCATGCAAAATTCTTAAATCTATCCTTATGGCTACCACATCTCCTTTTTTGTTTCTTAATGAATTCCTAAACCATCCTTTATATTCTTTCAGTAGGTTTATTGCTCATTTCTGAGATTCTATTTTTTGTTGCCTCTTCTGTACTGAATTCCCATATTTTCTTATTTCATTATATGCATGATTATTAATATCTTAAGTATGTTTGTTAATTTTCCTACAAGTTTGTTTTCCTCTAAAGGTATTTTTCTTCTAGTTCTTTTTCATGGTTATCCCTTTATTTTGTTCAAGCTACTTATTGTTCTAAAGTGACACAGGTGCGTTGAACTCAATATCATTAACTCCATCTTGCTAGAACTTCTTTAACTTTGCAGTTATTATAAAATGAAATAGACTGCCTCACTAACTATTTTTAATCAAGGACTGAATAATCATTTATTGAATTTACTAGAAAGATTATTCTTAGTATGAGTTAACTCATATAGTTTTTTGATTTTTAACAATTGGCAATTCTGGAATGAAGTTTTAGAGAGATTGACAGTGCAGATTTGTGATGAGTTAGCCTGAGTGGAAGTAGTTATCATCTATCTAGTCTACAATCATTATACTAATTGATAATGGTCAACATAAATGAAGTACCTCTAACATTCTCACTTAATAGGAGTTTAATTTATGATGGAAAGTGGTTAAGTAGCTCTGGGAGTTCTGCATCCTGTATGAGCCAGTTTGTGTCATACAAGCATTGAGTGACACTCAAAGTTTAGTCAGTCTACTGATATTTGTCCTTTGTTCTTGAAGAAGATCATGCCATCAGGGAGTTAATGCTATGACAAGCACATGAATTGAATTTAAGTAAGGGGGTGCTGTGCTAAGTCACTAGCCTCACTTTCTCCTCCATCTTTCATCAACCTTCTAATGATCACCAGAAAGAAGGTAATGGTCATTCCCCAATCTCTAGTAACTCTGGGTCAAAGAATAAGTGCAGTTAAACTAAAAGTCTACTTATTCCTTAAAATCAAACTTCTAAGTGGCAGCTAGCTGGTACAGTGGATAGTTGACCTAAGAAGGAGTCAGGAGGATATGAGTTCAAATCTAACCTCGGAATCTTAATTCTTCTGTAGCTGTGTAACCTGTTGCCATGCAAAAATTAAAAAAAAAATCACACTTCTAGGAATACCAATTCTAAGTGATTATATTTCTGATGTTTCAGAGAGATAATCAATCCTCCACTTTTTCCATAGTACTATACCAAGGTTCATTACTAGCACTGATTAGCAGCTCTATTTCTCAAATAATTGCAGGTTCCAGGTTAAAGAGATACATGAGTGGTCAGTTACAATAGAGCAGGGGACCTGGCTACAGTTCCAGGGCCAAGAGGAACACAAGCATTTGTGGCCACAGGGGAACAGTTTTAAAAATATCAAGAAACAATTAAAAAACCAAAAATTTAAAAAATTAAAGAAAATGTTATATATCTCATTAAAATAATAACTGACCTGGAAAATAGATCCATGAGAGAAAATGTAAGAATTATTAGACTATCTGAAAGCCATGATAAAAATAGCCTAGATATTATTTTTCATGCAATTATGAAAGAAAACCTCTAAGGCTTAAAATTTCTAAGATTGTGAGTGACATCATGAGCCAATCTAAAACTTTGTCCTTAGTATTCTCAGAAAAAGGGACAGCTTAAATTATATTTACCTGGTTCTCCAGACTGCATACTATCATGGGATCAATGTGATTTTGCTATAGGATACTCCTTGTGTTTTTTTAACCTGTATATCTTTATTAAGTGACAAATTAGTTCCTGCTCCTCCTTTCCTCCCCTACTAAGGAAGCAACTTCTTCTCACTGCATTCTCTCACCAGACTAGACTAGGTTCTTCTGTCCTGCAATGTAATTCCTCCAACTTTCTTCTTGCCTCAGAGGGTGTCTACTCCAGCTACTACTTTCTCTCTCATTCAGGTGTCTTATGGTCGTCTGTTTGTGTGTGTGTATGTCTGTGTGTGTGTGTGTGTGTGTGTGTGTGTGTGTTTGTGTGTGTGTATGAATTCCAACCTTTCTACCTTTCTCACTGCTTTTCCTGGAGTTCTTAAGGCTCAGCTTTGAGCCTTGTAAATTGAAAAGTTTCTAAAGAGGTAATTGGTCTTGAAATGTACTTTTTGAACTGGAAATTTGTGCAGTAAAAACTGGGAATTTTGCTATCAATAAGTTCTTTTTTAAAGTTACTGAGTTAGGTTGCTAAAAATATGATGTACTAAAATAGTAAAAAGAAATGAAGGGCACCCTGAAAGAAATGGGGATGTCTCTAAAGTCAATTTTATCAGCACTGGTACAACTAAAGGGGGGGGTAGCCCGAAATTACAGCCCCACTCAGTTTTTGTTTACTGGTCTTAATTGGCTTAATTTCAAAGAAATTTAAATGATATATGTCTAATTTACAATATCTTATTTGTATAACTTTGTGTTTTATATTGTTATTTCTCCTGTAAGCTCCACAAACCAACCTCCTCTCCTATTCTATCCCCCTAGACTGAGTGTGACTTTTCCCATCCCATTCTTCAGATTAACTCCACTTCTGCTGGTGCAGCTTCCTTTCTCCCATTCCCTGAGTCTATCATGCCAATGGAATGTAAATATTTTGAATTTGCTTAATTTGGGAAAACTACATTAATTAGACAGCCAAGCATTTTATAGTTTTTTATGCATTTTTCAGGGTGGCCAGAAATAGCCTACAGCAACATAGGTAACTGCATGTCTCTTAAATGTTTTTTGTAGTTATTGGAACAGGGGAAATGAGAGATTTGAAGTTTTTGAGAGGAAAATCATCCTATTTGGGAAAAAGTAGGAATTTAGTGAAATAATGCTTTAAAAAAGAGATGAGTACTTATATTAGTCTGTGAAATTTTAATTTTATAAACCACATATGAAACTTTATGCATTTTTGAATATGTTGAAGTTTAAAAATATTTTTTAAAAAGGGTAATACTATGATTTGACTTCCAGCTAAGAAGGTAGAGAGAAGCCAGACACTATGCTAAGGCCTCCTGGCTTTCCTCTCAGATAAAATATGAAAGCAACTTTTTTAACAGAAATTTGGTTGACAAAATCCAGAAAAAGAAGCTAGGAGAACATCTATCAACCAGGTCTGTTTTAGGGACCCATGGGTGAACCCATTGCAGAGAGTAGAGAGCCAATCCAGAGGTGGTCTGAGGACCAATGTAAACCTGGAGGCTTTGACTGTGGGAGTGGTGGTCTGGGGAGACCCAGTGGAGTTCGAGGGTGAGTATCAGCACAGAGAGTGCAGAATAAGATTGGACATTGATCCACTGTGTTCGAGCAGTGGGATCTATCTTATCAGTGGAATCCTCTTCCCATATCAAACACTGTAACAAACCCCCACTCCCACCTCCCCAGGCTCAGGTGTGGACAACAGAGCTTCCTCAGCTGAATGGGGAGATTAACTACCTCACCCCAGACTGCAGTCCACATTGTTCAAGGAAAACAGTACCCACCTGTGCCCTCCACCACCTCCAGGACTAGGGAGAGGACCTAAAATCAAAGTCATAGACACTCCAGAGAAAGCAAACAGCACCCTGTACTGGTCAGCCCACTTGGAGTTACTAAAACAAGTGAGGAAAGCCTCTAGAATATTCAACACCAAAGGTCTGTGAACCAGGCCCTTCCCCAATGCAAGATCTTGGGAAAATGCGGAAAGGCCAGAAAAGGGGGATGCAATGAAAACTACTTTGAAGTCAAAGATCCTAACCTAAAGATATCTAAAACTTCTGAGCGTAAAATGATTTGGTCTCCAGCCCAGAAAGACTTCCTAGGAGAAATCAGGAAGGAGTTTAAAAATCAATTGGAAAAACTTGGAGAAGAAACTCAAGAGAAAATTAACATCTTGCAAGAGAAAAATAACATCTCACAACAAGAAAACAAATCTTTAGAAAATACAATTGGAAACACACACATACACACACACACACACACACACACACACACACACACACAAAATCCCTCAAATCCTCAATTGGACAAATACAAAAAGAAAATAATTCTCTCAAAACCTCAGCTGAGCAAATAAGAAACTACTTCAGAAATTGTATTGAGCAATTTGAAAAGGAGTTGAAAAGGGTAAATGAAGAAAATTCATTTCTAAAAAAAAAGAATGGAATCTGTGGAAACTATGACTTCTTAGACAACAAGAATCTGTTAAACAAAAACAAAAAAAAAGAAAAATATAGAAGAAAATGTAAAATACCTCA
Organism: Macrotis lagotis; assembly: GCF_037893015.1. Lineage (NCBI taxonomy): Eukaryota > Metazoa > Chordata > Mammalia > Peramelemorphia > Peramelidae > Macrotis > Macrotis lagotis. Next base: position 463,840,674 of record NC_133658.1, read on the forward strand.
CTGGTGTAACCACTGCTCTCAAGAATAGAACCAGTAGAGACAACTTAAGAATCATTGGGCTTCCTGAAGGCATTGAAGAGAAGAAAAGTTTGGACTCTTTGTTACAGGATTAAGAGATGGAAAATAGCCCTGATGTCATGGAACAAGAGGGCAAAATAGTTATTGAAAGAACATCAATCCCCTCTAGAAAAGGACCCAAAAATGAAACACTAAGAAATATTGCTGGATCGACACTAAGGGATAGAAGGGTCTGGAATGAGCTATTCCAAAGAGCAAGGGAACTCAGAATGCTGCCAAGAATTCACTATTGGGCAAAACTGAGTCTTCTCTCTTCAAGGGGAAAAAATGGACATTTAATTAAAAAGGAGACTTCCAACATTTGATGTAAATATCAGAGCTAAATAGAAAATGTGGACTTTAAACAGGAGATTAAAATGACAAATAAAAAAGGAAAAAAAGAAAAAACTGTTATTCAGTAATATGAAACTGGCTATATACACACCTGAGAGAAAGAGTCTCATAATTCTTGAGAATTGTAACTCTATTAGAGAGAATATACTTAGCCAGAAGTAATGGACACTCGTGACTTATCTGTGAATCTGACAGAATGATTTAAAAATAATATCTTCTTAAAAAGGGGGAGTAAAGAGTTGGGAGGATGGAAGAGATAGAATTGAGTAAAGGTAAAAGGTTGGAGCAAAATGTATTTTGATTCAGCTGAAGTGAATAAAGCAGTGGTAGCGATCCTTATGTCAGACAAAGCAACTGCAAAAATAGATCTCATTAAAAGAGATAAAAAGATAAAAGATCCTCCTAAAAGGTAACATACACAATGATGTAATTTCCATAATAAAAATGTATGCACCAAATGGTATAGCATTCAAAATCTTAGAGGAGAAATTGAATGAATTAGAGGAAGACATAGACAACAAAACTCTACTGTTGGGAGACCTTAACTTTCCACTCTCAGATATAAATAAATGTAAACATATAATAAACAAGAAGGAAATTAAGGAGGCAAATAGATTGTTAGAAAACATAGACATAATAGACCTATGGAGGAAACTGAATAGGAATAGAAAGGAATATGCTTTTCTTTCTGCAATATATGGCACTTACACAAAAATTGAATATGTACTAGGGAACAAAACCTCAATAATCAATTGCAGAAAAGCAGAAATAGTGAATACAAATTTCTGAAATTGCAATGCAATAATAGGCCAGGGAGAGATAGACCTAAAATTCATTGGAAAATAAAAAATCTCATTTTTAAGGAATGAATGGATCAAACAAAAAATTATAGAAAGAGTTAATGGTTTCATCCTACATAATAACAACAACAAGACAACATGCCAGAATTTATGGGATACAGCCAAGGCAGTCATCGGGGGATATATTATTTCTTTAAATGCTTACATGAATAAATAGAAGAACAAGGAAATTAATGAACTAAACTTTCAACTAAAAATTAAAGAAAGAACAAATTAAAAACTCCTAATTAAATAAGAAATTAAAAATTCTAAAAAATTAAAGGAGAAATTAATAAAATTGAAAGCAAGAAACTATTGAATTAATAAATAAAACCAAGTTAGTTTATGAAAAAACAATAAAATTGGTTAATTTGATTAAAAAAAGAAATTAGAAAACCAAATTACTGGTATCATAAATAAAAAAGTGAATTCACTACAAAGAGGAGGAAATTAAAGAATTCAAAATTACCCAGGTTAAATGAAGAGGAAATTAAATATCTAAATAACCCTATCATGCAAAACCAAATTCTACAAACCATTATTGAACTCTGTAACAAAAAATCTCTCAGGCCAGATGGAAGCACAAGTGAATTACATCAAACATTTAAGGAACAATTGGTTCCAATTCTATATAAACTATTTGGAAAAATAGGTGAAGATGGAACTCTGTGCAAATCTATGACACCAATATGGTGCTGTTCCATAATACAGTAAATGATCAACATGGATACAGGATTTTGACATGAAAAACAATATTATAAGCAATCTATGGGAACAAAGGATAGTTTTCCTGTCAGATCAATGGAAAGGGATGCAGTTTATTAGCAAGGTAGAGATGAAGAGTATCATTAAAAAACAAAATACATAATTTCAAATATATTAAATTAAAAAAGCTTTTGCACAAATAAAACCACTGTAACCAAGATCAAAAGAAATGTATTAAATTGGGAAACAATTTTTGCACCTAGTATTTCTGACAAAGGACTCATTCCTAAAATGTATGGTCAAGGATATGCAGAGGCAATTTACAGATGAGGAAATCAAAGTGATCCATAGTCATATGAAAAATTGCTCAAAATAACCAATTATTAGAGACATGCAAATTAAAGCAACTCTGAGGTACTACACTACACCTCTCAGAATGGCCAATAAGACCAGAAAAGACAATGATCAAAGTTGGAAAGATGTGGGAAATCTGGGACACTAATGCATTGTTGGTAGAGATGTGAACTCATCCAACCTTTCTGGAAAGTAATTTGGAATTACGCCCAAAAGGCAATAAAAAATCTGCCATACCCTTTGATTTAATAATACCAACACTTGGTGTATACCCTTATGAGGCCATGAAAAAAGGTAAAAACATCACTTGTACAAAAATATTCATTCCACATGGGAGTGATGATCGACTGTGATGGACTTGCTCAACCCTTCAGAGCAAAAACCAGGGACATTTTTGAACTATCTGCAATGGAGAATACCATCTGCATCCAGAGAAAGAATTGTGGACTTTAACTAAAGACTAAAGACTATTACTGTCAAATTATATTTTAAAAAAAGCAGTATAACATTATGTAATTTTACTATCTCATACTTTATTTTTCATCCTTAAGGATATGATTTCTCTGTCATCACATTCAACTGAGATCAATGTATAACATGGAACCAATGTAATAACTAACAGAATGCCTTCTGTCGGAGGTAGGGGTGGGGAGAGAAGCAAGAATGGGAGAAAAATTTTAAAACTCAAATATATTCTTTCATTAAAAATACAATTCATTGCAGCCCTGTTTGTGGTGGCCAAAAATTGTTAATTAAGTGTATGTCCATCAATTGGGAAATGGCTGTACAAATTGTGGTATATTCACGTTATGTAACACTAGGATTTGCATTAACTGATGCTAAGCAAAATGAGCAGAGCCAGAACTACATTGTACATCCTAACAGCAACATGATCCTGATGATCAATCTTAATTAACTTGATGGCAGCAAGGTGGTAGAGTGGATAGAGCACAGGCCCTGGAGTCAGGAGTACCTGAATCCAAATCTAGCCTCAGACACTTAACAGTTACCTAACTCTGTGGCCTTGGGCAAGCCATTTAACCTCATTGCCTTGCAAAAAAAAAAAAAAACAACTAAAAATAATCTTAATGGATTTGCTCATTTCATCAGTGCAACAATCAGGAAAAATGTAGGGTATCTGTGATAGAGAGTACCATCTGTATCCAAAGAAAGAATTGTGGAATTTAAAGAAAGATGAATGACTATTGCCTTTAATTTTTTAAAAGTTATCTTATTATGTGATTTTGCTATCTATTATACTTTACTTTTTTCTTTATATATATGTATATATATATATATATATATATATATATATATGATTTCTCTCTCAACACATTAAATTTTGATCGATGTACAGCATGGAAACAACTTAAAAGACTATGAGATTGCCTTCTGTGGGGGCTGGAGGGAAGGAATTGAGATTGGGGGAAAATTGTAAAATTCAAAATAATTTAAAAAAAGAAAATTAAAAAATAAAAAGGGGGAATATTTTAGAGTGACAGAATCAACTTATCTGCTGCATTTCCATGTTTAGACACATGGGAACCAAAATGGAGGTTGACATGTAAAGTTGAAAATGGGATCTTAGCATTCTAGGGAAATAAAAATGGAGGTTGCCATATCTTCAAACTTCTTTTTGCTATACATTACATAACACTTAATGCAAAAATGAGAATAAATGAAATTATAAATCAAGATTCTATAATAGTGGGAAAATTGATTTAGATGCAATTAAAATTATTTTAGCCTTATTTTAAATGAAATTATTATTAATATTTTTATTGCTACAATGTATTAGAAAATTTGTCAGTTAAGTGGTTTTAAGCCATGTTATATGATATGCAAAAACAAATGAGAACCATTCCCCTGGTTATAGGAAAGGTCACTTAGCTGTATAGTATGTAATCACTTCATAACTTTTCATTGATTTTTTTATTATGAAATCCAATGTTTTTAGATGATTTTCTGTAAGGAGGTATGGATGTGTGTTAAACCATCTGATTTGGTAATTTAAAAAATTGAATGGGTTAACCATGTGCTGTAAAATATCTAAAGAATTGTAATTTCAGAAATTATTAATTTCCCTGATTTTTGTATGATTTTGAAAGGAAATTTTCTTAAGAGTATTTGGCTATTATGATAATTGCAAAATTGTTATGTAAGTTATTGGGTTTATTGTTTTAAGTGTTTTATGTAGGTACTGTAAATAAAAATTTCATTTCAATCCTATACAAGAGTATCAATGTTGTAGAATTCTGGCAGAAATCCTTTCTCAAAATAGGATGTAATTTACAAGTTTATTTTTATGTATATATATCCCATTTTCTCTAAGAATAAATTTATATGTGAGTTAATTTGGAGATTTACAGTAGGATTATTTCTAGTGATATAGTCAAAGATAAAAACATATTAAGTAAATTTAGAAATGTGTAAATAAAAAAATTAAAATAAATAAAATTTTATTATTTTTATATGAGGTATTTTAACTAGGTATATTTCTCTCTGACTTAGTAAACCTGAAAATCTTTCCTTTTATATGCACCTTTGATGAAGAAAATGTGATACTTGGAGACTTTATGATAAAAGTTTGTAATCTCTGTGAATTTTTGTATATATAAGTTAATTAATAAGTACATTAACTTGCTACTGATAACAATTTTGTTAAATCTAGTTTAATTAATGAGATTTTGGGATGCTGCATATTTTTGAAGTTTTCATTATTAAGTTTTTAAGGTAGTTTGCTGTCTCAGAGAAACAGTCAAGTAGTAAATATTTCATGTCTAAAGTCAACATTTTTGTTTTTTTGTTTTAAGCTTTGTGTCATATTAGAACCTAAACTAAAAGGGTGGCTAAGTGTCACAGTGGATAGAGCATCAGCCCTGGAGTCAGGAGGACCTGAGTTCAAATCTGAACCTCAGACACTTAATAATTACCTAGCTGTGTGGCCTTGGGCAAGCCACTTAACCCCATTGCCTTCCAAAAAAAAAGAAAAGAAGAAGAACCTAAAATAGATTTAATCTCTGAAGAATCTCTTACTTTACTGGGTTAAAATTAAGAATCTCTTTGGTGTTTTACTTATGTTGTAAGAAATAAAATATCAGAAAAAATTTATGTGAGTAATAATAATTCATGTGTCATCTTACAATTGTAGCATCTATTGAAATAAGTGGAAAATAATTTAGAATCATGCAAGTTCAAGAGTATGTCACCATAGTTAATAGGCAATGTTTCATGAAATAACTGCTCGATCTGAAATTTCTGCATTCAAACATCCTAAACTTTTGTTGTTTGTTATTATCTTAATGCAAAATCACTTATGCAAAATTCACAAGATAAATTTGTGAATCTCTTGCTGATATTGACTTGAAATTAAAGCCTCCATATGGAATATTTTGATACTTTGGAGCTGAATTCACCTGAAGCTCTACTTAAAGAAACTTGCCATTGAAGGCCTTTATAAAATGGTTAGGTGATTTGTTCTGAGTGTAGGTATGATGACTGAAGGCACACTATTGGACCACTGATCTAGGATGATTGTAACCCTATGAGGTTTGATATGTATAAGCTGTTGCTGGGAGTTAACTAATGGGAAAGATCTGGAGAATTATCATTGCCATTACTGAGATTTTCCTTAACTGGATTACCCACCATGGCATATCTAGTGTCCCACCTGGCAGACTTTGAGCCTAGATCATTGGAATTGGCCATCTATATGACCTCTGCCTGGAATGGACATGTAAATACATGAGGGAACTTTTTACTTTATGTCCCTTTTCTTTATCTTGTCAGGTGATCAGAACAAAGCCAATATTATATAAGGTATAAAAATGTGATCTATTTGACATGTAATTCTCCAAATTCTAACAGCTAAGCAATGTTTAGCCCTGGTATTTGTTGCTAGCCTACATATTCACGTGTTAATTGTTATTTTTTTAACTTCTCACAAAGCTATTTAATATAGTTTTATTTGTTATTATTATCATTTATTTTATTTAGGCAAATAAAAAATTTGTGACATCAGCAAGTGATCATCATAGCCAAGTCTTAATTTTTGTTTTAAGGAAAGAAATATCAGCACAACTAGTTATATCAGAAGAAGGATGGTTTGTGGTCTATTTCCAATTTATTTTTAAAAGATATACATTTTTCAGCAAGATGGTTTATTCATTTTAAATATGGCTAAAGTAAATAAACATTGTTTTTATTGTGAATCATTTATTGGATGTGTACTGTTCCAAAATTATTATCCAATATGTCTATTTCTGAGCATTTGGTTATAACTCAAGTTGATCTGAAAATTTTTAACTAATTCACTTTTGCATAGAATCCATAGTCTTATGAAAGGATTCTGATATGAGTTTATTAAGGGAAACACCCTCCAAATGGAGGAAATATCAATGCCAAGTATAAACTGGGTTTTGATTGTATAATTCCAGGTATAAAAACTGATTTTTAGTTCTCTATTGTAACTGAGTTTTCTATGTGTATCAGGATGATAATTGAACAATCAAAGCTGGAAATTCCCTGATCTAAAAGGCTCAAAATTTCTTTTTCTAATAATAGAAATATAACTTTTGACATGATTATTTCTCAAGGAAAAATATATATTAAGAAACCAGAGATCAATATCTCTCCAAGTGAACTTGGAGCAAATTTCTCTTTCTGAGATGAGACCTGGATTGGGGAACTGCTACAATCTATAAGCTAGACACACTGATTCAATTACCAACTGGTTCCAATCTTTGCTGAAGTCATGGGACATTATTTCATATTTCACTACATAGCTATTTTTCCTCAAGTCCCTCCCCTAGGTGGGACTCTTGACTGTTCTCCTTAATGACCCCGTTTTGGTTTGACTATGTTTGATTTAATCTTCTTGTGAGATTCATTTCCTTAAGATTAGAAGCAATGCAACTTCAGCAAGTGACCCCAGTTGGATATCAACCCTGCACAATTCTAGGACCAGCAACTCTCAAATGCTGCCTCAGTGGATTTCTGGATGCACCCTGATGCCCCCTCAAATGGATTGTGCTAGGCAGGGAAAGCTCTACATCACCTTTTCAGCTAGAATTTGCTTCAGAAAAAGAGTCCTTCATTCCAACTCTCAGATGAATTTTATCCTAAATTGTTTGAGAGGGAAATATAATAAAGCAAATATAAGACACATATATAAATATATATATATGCATATGCATATATATGTTCTATACCTAATTTTTCCCCTATATGCTGACTATGACAAATAGCTTCTTAGCAGATCTTACATTAACACTGACCTATGGAGCTGAGGTCAATGAACTTTTTTATTTATTTTAATTTTTTTTTATTTATTTACCCATTACTAAAATAGTTTTTCTGTAAGAGTAAACATAATCTCCCTCCTCCCACAAAAATTAAAAAAAAAAACCTCACAAGAAATGAAGTAAAAGAAAGAAAAAAAATGTACTTCAGTCTGTATTCAGATATCATCAGCTCTGTCTCTGGGATGGATCACATTCTTTATATTACTTCCACCAGAGAAGTTATTTCCATATTTTTCCACTGTTATTTATTGTAATTCCCTCTATCCATTCCTCCCTATTACCATTTATTATATTTTCTCTCTCCTTTCACTCTCTCTCTCTTCAAAAGTGTGCTTTGGGGCAACTAAGTGGTGCAGCAGACAGAACACTGGCCCTGGGGCCAGGAGGTCCCAAGTCTACATCCCACCCCAGAGACCCAGCACACATTCAACCCCATGGTCCCAGACAGGTTATCCAATCCCACCACTGTGCAAAAGGTGAAAAAAAATTGTTGTATCTGGCTATCCTCTCCCATGATCTATCCTCTCCTCTATTATCTACATTCCCCTTCCATTCCCCCTGTCCTCTTCTCCCATCCCTTTTCTCTCCTTTCTCTTCTAAATTTCAATACCCTATTAAGTATATGTGTTGTTTCCTTTCTGAGCCATTTCTGATGACAAAGAAGGCTCCCTCATTCCCCCTAGTCTACTCCACTTCCATACCATTGACAAAGCTATGTCTTGACTTTTTTACATGAAATATATCAACCTATTCTACCTATTCTTTCCCTTTCTTCCAGTCCATTTCCTTTTCATTCATTGAGTCCATTTTTACAATATATTATACTTTCAAATTCAGCTTCCCCCTGTGCTTTGCCTATCTGTGCTCTTTCTAACTGCTGTAATGAATGAGAAAGTTCACATGAGTATTATCAGTATCTTCTTCCCATGCAGGAAATACATGGAGTTCATCATCATTAAATGTCTCATAATTTACCCTTCCCATCCACCTTCTCTATGCTTCACATGAGTCCTGGACTTGAAGATCAAACTTTTTGTTCAACTCTGGTCATTTCAACAGAACATTTGAAATTCTCCTGTATCATTGAAAGTTCATCTTTTCCCCTGGAAGAGGAGGTTCAGTTTTGCTGGGTAATTGATGCTCAGTTGCATTCCAAGCTCTTTTGCCTTCCAAGATATTATATTGCAAGCCCTACAAGCCCTTAATGTGGATAGTGCTAAATCCTGTGTAATCCTGACTAATTCCATGATATTTGAATTGTTTCATTCTGGCTGCTTGTAATATTTTCTCTTTGACTTGGGAGTTTTGGAATTTGGTTATAATATTCCTGGGATTTCTTTTAGGATCTCTTTCATGAGGAGATCGGTGGATAATCTCAATTACTATTTTTCCCTCTGCTTCTAGTATATCAGGGTAAATTTCCTGTAGAAATTCTTTTAAAAATGCAGTCAAGGCTCTTTTCTTGATCATGTCGTTAAGGTAGTCCAATAATTTTTAAATTGTCTCTCCTGAATTTGTTTTTGAGGTCATTTGTTTTTTTCATTGAGATATTTCAGGCTTTCTTCTAGTTTTTCATTCTTTTGTTATTGTATTATTGTTTCTTGACTCCTGGCAAAGTCATCAACTTCCTTTAACTCCATTCTATATTTGAAGGAATTGTTTTCTTCAGAGAACTTTCTTATCTCCTTTGCCATCTGTCCAATTCTGGTTTTTTAAGAATTTTCCTTCTCATTAACTTTTTGAACTGCTTTTTCCATTCAACCTAAACTGATGTTTAAACATGTTGTTTTCTTCAGCATTTTAGGGATCTGCTTAACTCAGCTGCTGACTTGGTTTTCATGACTGAAAATAAATAAAGAAAAGAAAGAAAAAAAAAGAATTTCTAATGTAAAGACCAAAGCTTAATAGAAAATTATTTAAACACAAGACTCTAGAAAAGCATAAAAAGGTCAAAATGAAAGAGAATTAATAAGAGACTCAATAAGTTTGAATTATTTAAATTCCTACATAAGAAGATGATCTCTGTAACATTCCAAGAACTTTATCATTATTAGGGCACTTAAAAGGAGTCTAAACAGACTGGAGTCATGGGTATGATTTGATTAGATTGGAAAGATGTCAAAAATTTAAAGAGTGAGAAAAAAGAATGAATGCAGAGAATGGGAAAGGGAGAGAAAAATGGGGAAAATATCTCACATAAAAGAGGCACACAAAAAAGAATTTTTGCAGTGGAGAGAAAGATGAGGTAAGGTGAAAAGTAATGCTTGAAGTTCACTCTCATTGAAATTGGTTCAAAGAAGGAATAATATAGACAGACACTCACACATACAAACACACACACTCAGTTGGGTAGAAAAATTTCTCTTACTCAACAGGGAGATAGGAGGGGAAGGGAATTAGAGAAAGGAAAGTTCAAAAACAGGAGGGGAAGATTAAGAAAGGCAGATATAAGAAGCAAAATACACATTTTAAGGGGAACAGCAGAAAATGGGAGATGGATAAACAGAAGAAAATAATATTGAGGGAAATAAAAATAATAACTATAAGTGTGAATGGGATAAACACACCCATAAAATGGAAGTGGATGGTTGAATATATTAAAAATCAGAATTCAACAATATGTTGAAATACTTTTAAATACATTTGAAACAATAAGATACACAGAGGGTTAAAATATGGTATTGGAGTAGTTTATATCATGCTTCACCTGAAGTTAAAAAAGGGAGCGGGGGTAGCAATGATGATCTCAGACAAAACAAAAGCAAAAATAAACCTAATTAAAAGAGGAAATCAGAGAACCTTCATTTTGTTATAAAGTATAGTGAACAAGAAAGTAATATAAAAACATATAACTTGTTTTTCAGATAAAGTCCTCATTTCTAGAATATGTATGGAACTGAGTAAAATTAAAAAAACATAAGAGCCATTCCTCAATTTATAAAGGTAAATTAACAGGTATTTTCCAGAAGTAGTTAAAACTATCTATAGTAATATTAAAAATGTTCTAAATCATTTTTGATTAGAGAAATGTAATTTAAAACAACTTCCCATTTCATACCTAACAGAAATGAGGGGATGTAGACAACTAAGCACTCTAATGAAATGCTGGTGTAGTGGTAAATTGGTCCAAGCATTCTAGAGTACAATTTTAAATTAAGGTTATAAAACTTTGACTCAGCAATACAATTAGCATTGCATCCCAAAGAAAAAGAGAAAGGACCCATATATATATATATATATATATATATATATATATATATATATATATATATATATATAAATATTTATAGCAGCTCTTTTTGTAGTGACAAAGAATTGGATATTGATGCTAAGCCCATCAAATGGGGAATGGCTCAAGTTGTGCTATATGATTATGATGGAACACTATTGTGCTATAATTATGAAGAGGATTTCAGAAAAATCTGGGGATATCTATATGAACTAATTCAAAGTGAAGTGAGAAGAACTAGGGTATTGTTGCATAAAATAATAATAATAATGTAACAATTATTGATTTTGAAAGACTTAGCTATTCTGATCAATAAAATGATCCAAGACACTTTGGAAAGCATCATGATGAAAACTATTAACCATATCCAGAAACAGAACTGATGAACTCTGAGTGCAAGTTTTATTATAATTTCCTTACTTTCTTCTTTTTTATTTTTACTATTTTTGTGATATGACTAATATGGAAACATGTTTTGTATGCTTTACAATGTTTAATAAATATCAGCAGATGGAGTAGAGTTTGAAGATATAAAGTATTTGAAAATCAAAATTTTAAAAATATGTTAATAAATCAATAACAAATTAAGAGAAACTAAAAGGTAAAATTCTACCTTAATTATAGAACCCCAAAAGTTATCAACACCAAGAGTTAGAACAACAGCATTAATATTTGACTTATTTGGCCAGTTGGTAGAGATAGTACTATGAATGAAATGAAAAATAATTTATTAAGGACTCATTGCTTGCATAGCATTTTATTAATGATTTTTATTAATAAATTAAACTACCTCACTGGAAATACAAATAGAAAAAAAGAAGAAATAAATAGTTTCTGTTCATAAGAAGCTTACAATAGAATTGAGGGAGACAATAGAAGAGAAAAAGAATTCAATTCCATGACTGATGAAAAGATATTGAAATCCTAAGGATATAATGTTGTAATGATTGGTTCAGAGATCAGATGCCAGTTCTAGTGGACAGAAGAATATAGAAACATGAAAAGGTAAGAATTGATGTGTCAGATGAAACATTTAGTGATACTTGATTTTATCATAGTGAATTGTTTGTCATGAAAACAATCCCCCTGGGTGAAAGAAGAAGGAAAAGGGAAAGGCATTAAAGAGATCCCTCATTCACTCATATTCCAAGGAATTCTGAATAAGATAGCTATTTAGATGAGACAAATTTGTCTGAATAAGATAGCTATTTAGATGAGACAAATTTGTCTAAAAGATTTTGAAAGGAAGCATTTCACCGTATGGAATCATGTTTCTTTCCATAATCAACAAATAATAAGCACATTTCTAGAATATGTATGGAGTCTTGTATTCTCTATCTCTTTCAGTTAATTGTGACATGAAAGAGTTGCTTAATAAGGCTTGAGAAAAGTTACTTATTTCCTATTAATATTCTCATTGCCATGTGAATTCCTCTATACCAGTCTAGAATAATGTGATACTATTTCTAAGATTGAAATTGTGGCATAGGAAAAAAAATCAATATTTTGACAAAGAGAAGTTTGATTTGTGTTAATATTTAATCCTGTTAAACTTTGGTGTACTATCCAAAATAAATGTCTGGTCTGAAGTTTATCAAATGGATGACTGGTTATAAAAAAAGAATTAGTATACCTTTGCAACTTGTGTACATACAAAAATAATTATAATTGTTGGAGAAAAAAAACTGAAGAGAAGGAGGGTGTCTTCATGTTAACTATTGATTTTGTTTGATTTTAGGTAAAGACCCTGTGTGTCCATAGCCATACCTTGGTAAATGTATGTGCCTCCTTAAAACCTCATAAAGTATCTTTGGTGAACAGTGGTTAAATGTCACAGACAATTAGTGGGTGCTTTTGTTTATTGTAAAGGTATCTATAACTGGAATAATGCAATGTATGTACATATGTACATTTATGCCCTAAAAATTTGTGCACCATGCCCATCATTGTATGGTAATCTTGCATTGCTTCTGATAGCCACATAGTATTTGGATTTTCCTTATAAAATATTTAAGTTTTGATCAACCCCAGTGAGAATCTTGGAATTGGGCTTTTCCAGGGAAGAAACATACAATTTAAAAATGTTAATTTTTATAGTCTGATGTTACATTTGTATCTGCTATATCAACATTTTAAAATATGTTCTGATGACTTTATTTCAATATAATTAATTTCCTTTGCAAACTTACATATTTCATTGTATGCTTTTATAAACAGTCTAGTAACAAAGGATAAACAGGTTTTATCAAATTGCAAATACTGGCATAATGACCTATCACAATTTCATCAAACTTACTTAACAAATAAACTATTCACTAAGCAAAAAATCACCACAAAATAAAATTTTTGCTTTGTTTACTTTGCTTTTCTTCCCTTCCTAAATAAGTGAATTTTAAAAGAAAAAAGAAAGAGCCCGTTTCCATGAAGGACATTGAAGTTCTTCATGAATAATATTTGGAATATTAATAAAATTATAGTCAATGTTTCTGAAGGTAAATAAATATCTAGGTAAAAACATGAAATAGAAAATATTTTAAAAGATTAAGAGATACACATCTCACCTTCCTATGATGAGTCTGTCAAAGCCTCAAAAATCTATTAAAATACTGACATTAACCTGTCAGAAAGAATTAATGCAGCCTCCTATTCATTTTCCAAATGCTAGCAACATAAAACCCCTTACTATTGATCAGACTCAGCTATTCATTTTAATCCAAAGTTGAGTGGATGTTCTTAGAGTCCATCAATAGGTCAAACAGACTATCAACACAAACCAATAAGATCAGATCCCTGAGTCAGCATGCCAAGACGTTCTTGAAGAGCTCATACTAATTCCTCCTGGGATGATTATTTAATAGAAAATAGACCTATTATAAAAGTAGAATAATAGCCTTTGATTGCTTTCCTTTCAAAGCTTCCACTTCCAGAGTTACCCTGGACTTTTAAGTCGTGTAGCCAGGTAGATATTTTAAATCATTAATGTAGCAACTTCATTATGTTGGAAGCAAAAAAAAATAATCATTCATGTGTAAACAATGTCAGAATGCCAATACCAGAAACAACCATAAAGGAGAGGTGGGGAAGAAGCAAATTAAAATAGGCTTTAGCTAAGCCAGCTGTTACCTCTGTTAAGAGAGGCTTAGAGGCTAAAAGAAATAGTCAAGTTTTAGCAATCCCTAAGGTGCTGGTGTAAGGGAAACATTTCAAGCAATGGAATCTTAATTTTTGGTCAGAAAAATTCCAATAAAAAAGCAGCTCTTCCACACAGTATGGTTTGTACAAGCCAGAGGATACTCTAGCTGCTAGGAGGAACACATGTTTCAGAGAAATCATGAGTTAAGAATTGTGATGGTCTACTATTTTGCATAATTTTTTCCTGTTCTTTAAGAAGGAAGGGTTACTTCCTTCCAGTTCATTGTTTTCTTTGGTGTTATCAATATCATTATGTATTCTTGAACAGCATTTTAAAGTTGAAAAAGAAGGTTCTGGGAAGCAAGGGATTTCCATTTTATTAATGCACTGAATTAGCCCTCCCTACTTGGTCCTGCTGGTTTCCCTCTATGTGGTGAGTTACAAGTACAATCTTCTTTTCTTTCTCCACATTTTCCAAAAACATAAGGTCTCTATGCACACTGACAAAGTTTTTTACTTTAATCCTTCTTTTAAGATCTTCATGGGAACATGCCAGATTGTCGCCAGGGTTCCTTTAAGAAAACCAACATCCCTAAATCTTTAAAGAAGCAGTTTTAGTTATATGCCTGATTGTTTTATTCAAAGTGAGAGGAAAAAGGGAAAAAATTCAGAGTCCCCTTCCATGTAAATTTTACTTATCAAATAAGCAGCAGAATTCCCTGTTGTTTTTACTCCATTAATAAGGGTCCTCATTTAAATATCCTTTTACTAAATAGGTAAATGAGTGGGCACATTCATTGGAATTTGTTAATGGCAAATAGAAGAAGTCAAATTTTGCTCTCCCTTCCATTATATTGAAGGGACCATTTTTATCCTTAACCATTCATAAGAGGGAATCCATATTAGTTATTTAAGGCAATATTTGGTTTAGGGATTATTTCTGGTAAAGTAGTCAAAGAATCTGATCTAATTCTATTAGTCTCAATTCACACAGCAAAGGAAGATATGTACTAGATAAAAGGTGACATAACTATTCATAAGCACTAGCAGACCTATTTCTCTGACCCCAGGCAGGTACAGTGAGACTTCCTACAAAACCATGAAGAAAAGTGACTTTTGGATGAATGGACAAGAAAGCAATATCTTCTATCATCTTTAATGTGTATCTTCCATCATCTTTAATGTGCTTACTGAAGAATCAAATAGTAGGTAAACACTGTCAAATATCCCATTTTAATAAGAAGGGATATTGGTTTTAAACTATAATCTTCAACTACTCTATATAAGATGGATATTCCCATATATAAAATAGAAAAAAGGAGAACTTTATGGGAAATTTAAAATTGAATTATAGGAACTTTGAAATTCTTTCTAAGTGTATAACAAGCTCAATATATTTTCAAAGCTGCCCTAGTTTTATGTCTCCTACTCAACTCAATTTATTCTCTTCATTAAAAAAGCAAACATTTCATTGAAAGTTGTGATATTATATTGGCATCAAATTATGCATAAATGGCATTTTTCTTTACTCTAGTTATTTTATATATTCCTCATATGAGATAGAGACAACAGGCATTATTGTTTAATAAAAAGCCTATATAAATATTATTGGCATTATCACCATTTTTACAGAAGGACAAATGAGATTTGAAGAAACTTAAGTGTCTCATCAATGATCATACAACTAATATTCATCAAGATTGTAATCTGATCTCTCCAGAATCTGGGTCCACTGTTTTCAGCTCTATTTCATGATAATTGTCATAAAAAGGAATACAATTTTTGAAGTGCTAATATATTAATAGAATTGGAGAGTTAGGTTACTGCAGTCCATGGGACTACAATTCCATTCATAAATGGTGACATAACTATTCATAAGCACTAGCAGACCTGATCCTCTGACTGCAGGCAAGTATAGTGAGGCTTCCTACAAAATCATGAAGAAAAGTGATTTTGGATGTCCTTATTACAATATCCCCAGTAAGTAATTATTCAGTTTCTGCTTGAAAATGTCCATTGGTTTTAATCAAGTAATACAATGAAAGAATCAATATGCATTTATTAGGTTCTACTTAATACAAAACAAAGACAAGAGCAATTCCTATTCTGAACTTAACATTGGGAGAAGGGTGATTTTGGTACTTTACATATACTCATAAATAGGTTTGTGTATATACATATATATATGTATACATACATATATATGGATATATCTGATATGAATGGATATAAATTATATACATATGGGTACATATATATTTATATGTATTTATATATAAACATAAAGAATAAATAAATAAGACTGTGAAAAATATAATAACTCATCTTCAATTAGTGAGAGGAGACTATCAGTTTAGGGAATCAGCATCCACTAACTGTTGACCTTTCAAGAAGAGAGCTCTTTCCATTTTTAGTGAGCTCTTTCTCTAGCCCTAAAAATATCTGTCTCATAACTTTATATTTTACATATTTTATTGAATACACAAATATAACGACCTTCTTTGAGAAATCACATCAGAATTTATCAGAAACCTGTTTGCCCCATAATAAAAAATCTAATTTTAATTAATTTGAATATTTATTGATTTATCACCACAAAATAAATATGATTATATTTGTCCCAAATCATTTAAATATATACTGGAACAACTATCTCATACCAGGGTATTCAATTCTTTATCTCTTATTATATACATCCTGCTAACAATTATCAAATCAATGGAAACATAGTGAATTCCCAGTAATCTCAGGGGAAAGAAAGAAGGAAAGGAGTGAGAGAGTTAGTCTACATTTATGCATGAAAGCACTTCTAAGTAACCCTGAAAACATTCCTGTGTACACAACACATCTATGTTATAATTCATATTTGCAAAGAACTTCCATATCTATTGTCTTATTTGAACTCATAATATAGTTTATGAAAGCTTAAGTAGGGAGTTGCAATTATCACAAAAGTTGAGGGGGGAATGTTTTAGTTTTATTTTTTGGTTCATTTTTAATCTGAAAGAAATGGTGAGGAATAATTTGTCTTTTAAAATTCTACCTTGGAAAGCTTATAACATTAAAGGGAATATGAACATGGAATTGAGGCTCCTTGCCTGAAATGAGGAAGAAACTTCCCAGTTACTGCGTTGGTTTTTTTTTTTTTTTTTTTTGTATTGCTAGAACTGCTCAAACTGTCCTGCCATACACTCAGTCGGAAACAAAGATATTTGAACCTCCCACAATCTCAAAATGCAAGGATATAATTCAACTGTATAATTTTCATCCTTGTAGACTGGGAAAGGGAAAACACTTTCCCTTTTGCAAATATTACTGTGAAAACTGCTTCCAAATCACCGAGATCATAATTTCTGGGATAGGATCAAATAAACCTTTCCCCATCTCTGGTTCCAACTTGTTTTTTCAGCTTCCCTATTCCAAAATTCTGTGATATTTTCTTGTCTCTGAGTATAAGTGGAAATTCAAGATTCCAAATATCTATGAGACTCCAGACTACTTTTTTCATAAGGAGGCAGAATTTGTCTCCTTTATTTAAAAAGAGTAATTCCATAAGGATTATCATATATATATTGCAAATAAAAGAACTGAGGCACAGAAGTGTTAAATAACTACATGAAAACCACAAATCTAAGTGGTGGAAACCTGATTTAAACTTTTTTTTCCGATTCTAAATCCTTTGGTTTTTTTTTTTTCTGCAGTCTCCTGCCTCTACACAGCATGGAGCAATGGGCTGAATAAGGGCAGATTAAGAGAAATATTCACTTTTTTGAACCAATGGCTTTGGCATAGATGGCATTGCAGCATAATTATAAAAGTAGCACCTGTTTGCGAAGTACCTTAGAGTTTACAAAGCACTCTCGTCACCACCATTGTTTGAGGCACATAACATAAGTATTATCAACTTCATTGGGCATATTGTATTATCCAGGTGTATAAGCTCCTTTAGGAAAGCATTATTTTTGTTTTTTTTTTTGTATTCCCCATCCTTAACACACTGTACCTTTGATTTAGTAGCCCAAAGTCACAAATATATGTAAATTGAATGAGAAAAAGAGGTTCAGAAGAGATTTGGGACTTTCCTGTAGTGTCTCACAGTTACTAAATATCAGAAACAGAATTTTAAATCCAGAGTTTATAATGTAATAATTCACTTCTTTACTCTACTAGAGGTGAAATTAAGACAGTGCAGAGACAATTGAAAATGGCTCATATCTCCTAGTGACATGTGGTGGGATCCATGACTGTGAAAGTACAAACTATCAGAGTGAAGATATTCTCTGTAGAAACTAATAGGCACATGCTTATTGTAAGAGCTCAACCTGGTTTGTGAAGGATTGCATAAGCTAAAGTGAGGCACAGCTCTACCTCCCTCTTCTTTCCCTATCTGCCCATTTGTTTTGTTTGAATGCAGACTTTGATTTCCAAAACTTGAATGGTATGTGAATTGGCGTCTGTTGTATCTCTGCTGCCCAGTGGCCCAGATCCAAATCTTTAACCTGGCAATGAATAAATAATCCCTCTTGTGATATAGTTGCAAATGGTAAAACTCAACCACTGTGCAGATCCCAATGTAGATATGCCAATGCTTCTCATGCAATTCCAAATGGTGAAGAGACCATAGAAAGATAAAATGATAGTATTAGGATAAAGTTAAGGAACTAGCAGCAAGTAATAGGAAGTAATTTTTCAGAAGTTAGAACAAAGCCCATTAATAATTCATATGGTTCTGATATTGTGGAATGGAATTAGCCTTTCCTCCATATATATATATATATGGTTCAGTAAGAAAGTCCAATAGCTTGAACAGCAAGTTTGGAATCAGGAAGAGTCGTCTTCATGAGTTCAGATCCAGTCTCTGAAACTTCTTACCTCTGTGACCCAGAGCAAGTCACTTAACCCTTTTTGCCTCAATTCCTTACTTGTAAAAATGACTTGAGAAGCAAATGCCAAACAACTCCAGTATATTTCTGAAGAAAACTGCAAGTGGGATCACTAAGTGTCAGACATAGTCAGCAATGACAAAAAACAAACAAACAAACAAACAAACAAATAAACAATAACCTAGAGGGTTATTCATTGAGAGTTCATAATGGTAAACAACAGTCAATCAAAAAGATAAATAAATTCCCTTTTCTCCATCATAACATCAGTCTCATAGAAATTATGCACTTATCCTTGAATAAAAGCTATAGTATTACTAATTCTTTATATTTTCTGAGATCGTAACTTATTCAATTTAGGAAATAGGTATCAAGTGCCTAATATGTTCAATGATAGTGATTTTATTCATATCACAATGCTTTCATAAAGTTCAAGGATTTTAAGAATCAATTTCCTAGTGGGTGAGCTAATTTCTTTCCAGTGATTGCCTTGACCTAATATAGCACAAGACTGATTCCACCCAGGGGCAAAAGACAGATGTAGGAGAAAGAAAATCAACCACATTAGATGCTGGGTGTGACATCTGTATCAGCATATGCCAGGAGGTTTGAAGTTTCTACTTCATGATTTCATTTAGTCTTACAGTGTCAGCAAAAGTAGGCAAAGCAAGGAAAATCTAGTCTCATAGGGATTTTGCTCAGGAGAGCTATTAGTTTGAGTATCTAAGTAAAATTAGGTCAAGGTTGTATTATGCATCTTATAATGCTACATTCCCCCACTGATCTTTCTGTCCCTGACTCCTACAGAGTTTGCATCTGTTCTCATTTTTTGTTAATAGAGGGAAGTAGAATAAATGCAAATATGATACTATTTGCTGATTAAATCTTTACCCTCAAATTCTCTCTCAGATGCTTTAACATTGGCCAGACAATTAAAGGGGAAAAATCACTTGTAATCAACAGTGTATTTTTGATTCAAGAATCCACCTGCAGATAGGAATTTGGACTTCAAGAACAGTCCCAGTTTAAACTTTATGATTTATAGCTTAGTTAAAAGATGTTCCAATTTCTCTTCCTTAGTGGGGTGTGCAAGGGATATCATTATAGTATACTCATTCTTTCACTGCACCAAATGTTCATACAGAAGGCATATTTTTAATAAGAGGAAAAACAGCAAAATGTTTTAAGAATCAACTCAGAGTCAGGAAGACAGGTTCAAATTTTGAGCAAGTTTCTTAGCTTTTTAATCACTTCTCTAAAGCAGAGATTTTAAACACATGATCTGCTTCTCAACACACCTTTGAATGCCCTGGGAACACAAATAATTGGTAAATATTCTGCAAAATAAAAAATATACAATAAAATATAATGTTAATTTTTAGTTTTCTAACTGAATATGACCCTACAGGGATCCTTAAATACTGATTAACATTCCTATTTCTATTTTAGCTTGACATGTTTTCTCTAGACAACTCTTAAAGACTGTTTAATTTCAGGGAAGGTGCTGACCTACTTTGGTAGGTTTTAGTTTACAGGGCAGTTTCCTAAAACAATGAAATCACAGATCTAGTACTTATCCTATCATTTTCATGGCAGTCATTCTTGTTCTGCTGCAATCCCTCATGAGCATGACTTTCTAGTGTGTGGGGGTAGAGGTGGGGGTGTGTGCACAATCCTCATGCTTACTTTCTCATTTTTGACTAACTTAATAAGCTATGAATTTGAGAGTTCTGGAGACTGCTGACTTTTTAGCAATATAAATGCTATTTAGAGATAGAGGAGGTAATAAGTGATAGACATCATGTTTTATTGGAAAGAAAGCTGAATTTGGACACATCTCTTGGATTTTAATCCCAGTTCTGTTGTTAATATCTGTATGGCTTTAGGCTAGGATGCACTCTATGATTCAATTTTCTCATCAAAATACTTAGGATATTGAACTACACTGGTTGATTTCTAAGTCCCTTATATAAATATAAATATATATATATATATATATATATATATAATGATCTTATAATAATACTATGAAGAACAGGAAGTGAAAAAAATTCAATTGCTACCATTTTCATACAAAAACTGATACCAATTAATGGCTACAGTGCTTAGGCTAGAACTTGGTCATATATTTATATTGCATTATTTTGTTCTCTAATAATTTAGAATTATTAGAGAACAAAATAATGCAACATGAAGGCACTTAATAACATAGAAAATGTTTTCAGCATCTACAAAATCATTTGACTTTTACAATATTCTTGTACCTTGGCAGGGTGTGAATATAGGTATTTCTGACACCTTTTACAAAATTTCTTTTTGAATATTTTTACATAGGTAATTATAAGAATATTCATTTAGCAAATCTTTTCATTAATGATAGAATGTTTTACCAACTAAATGATTAGAATATGTATAAATTTGTCCTCAGTTCTACCTTATTATGATCGTATTTTTACTCTTATAAAGAAATTATCTGGAAAGAATGCTGTATTTGCAGTCAAAAAAATCTAGGTTCAGATTTTGACTCTTCTGCTTTTTACCTTGATGATCTTGAGCCACTTAACCTCTCTGGGTCTTAAAATGGCACTTACAATGGCACTTGAAGTATTTTAGATGACCTGCAAGATTCTTTCAAGTACTTCATACACCTTTTTAGTCATTTCTATGATAATAAACCATATGGTATATAAGATGCTATCATAAGTTTTTAGATTCTGTCAAAAAAGAATCCTTAATATTCTAACAATGAAGAGAGAAGTAGTGAGTTTGGTTGTTAAGGTGTTGACCTTAGAATCTGGAAGACCTAAATGAGAGTTCTTTCTCTGTTTTGTACTGTATGTATAACCATGCATTAAGCTATTAGTCCCTCAGTAACTCACTAATAGACAAGCTGTTGATCTAAAAAAATAATGATAAGAATTTTTATTTTTAATGTGTTTTGCCAACCTTTCAATAGTTTCTTTACACTACACGATCACAGCTCACTGAATAGTTAGTCACAAGAATGAAGTTACCTTTCCAGAGCCAGAATATATGCAAGTTATCTGCCTGCTCACATTTCACTAAGTGGCTGCTTTCTGTTCCTCTCAAATGACAATTTGAGGCTTTAAGCACACACTGGTTGATGTTGAAATTTCTCTGCATATTTCTGTTGATAGGAATCTGATGACTTCCTCCTTCATTGTCATATTTCAAGGAAAGAATAAGAAACCAAATCCCTGAACAAATGTCAAATTGGGATGTCAATGCATTTTCAAACTCACAGTTAATAAGCATGTGTCAATCAACCTAGGTTTTTGTCATTGTTGTTTTCTCTCCAATCAGTGCAACCAAAAGCAGATTGAATTGTCCGAAGATAACAGCCTCCATACATTTTTCCACCTAGGTTAATCTATGTAAAGGAATATATGCGTAAGTTTATTTCAATGAATCCTTGAATAAGTATTAGTGATAGGCCATGTCTCCTGAATTAGCAACTACTAAATGCAATTATACATACATACATATATATATATATATATATATATATATATATAACCATTTCTATCACTTATTTTCAAATTGATAGCTTTTGAATAGCTCCAGTAACCATTTACTAAATGTACAAGATACAATGGCAGGGCTCTGAGAGATAAAATGAAAGCTAATAGAGACTCTGTTGTGAGAAGCTTACCATTAAGATGGGTTATATGACCTGAATACAAATAACCATAAGTTTGGAGGTGATAATAGGAGGTGATAGTACAAGGGACAAAAATTTGGAGAGGGATCACTTTGTGATAAGGAAAAATCAAGAATGAATAAAGGAGGCAACTAGACTTTAAAGCAAATGTGTTATTCATGTATAGACACACACACACACACACACACACACACACACACACATATATATATATATGATGTGTGCATTATATATGATATACATACAGATATAGTTGTGTTATACATATTTGCATCTATTTTATATTCATATATACCTAGGCAACTTTCTAAGAAGATAAATTGCAAAGAAGTTGCCAACCTGCTTTTGAAAAGAGACTTTACTCATGTGGCCTCTATAACAATAAAATAACAGATCTAACCCCATCCCACATTAAATTATAGATTCAGATTTGGAAAAGATCCAATTTTTTATATAATTTTATATAATTTTTGACAAGAGGTTAAATGTATCCCTTTAAGCCCCAGATAAGGGATATAGAATTACATTTGTTTGTACTTAATAGAATAGTTGATTTTTATAATTTGTTTTATTTTAATATTTCTATTGACCAATTAGATTAAAACTCCATAATCCTATTGGCATTACTTTTGGTAAAGAGAGATTTTAATTTGTTTATTTTCTTCTTTTCAAATTGAGAGACTTTACTTGTCCAGGGTAATGATGCTAATTCTAGTTATTTGGGGTTTTTTTTAGCCTCCTCTTGAATTATTAATTTGTACAGTTTTAAAATATGCACACACACACACACACACACACACACACACACATATTTTCTGATGGAACTTGGGCAGAGAGGAGTGACTTTCCCAAGGTTAGGAAAGCAATTCATAACTCCTTAATATTGCTACTCCACTGAAGGACTTCTTCAATAATATATAATTAAAACTATTTGTAGTGATGACATATTTGCAAAAGCACCTTAATAGTAAGACTCAATACATTTAAACTGAGTTGATATAAATCTAAATTTCAAAATTTTCAGTTTTTCAGGATAAAACAATTCCCTTAAATTCCCCAAGCTTGCATTAAACACCTATTCTATGCCAGCACTTTTCTAAATGGTAGTAACTGTATTTTTTGTGAGTGATTTCTGCAAGGCAGTGGGGTTAAATGACTTGCCCAAGATCATACAGCTAAGTTAGTATTAAGTGTCTGAGGCCAAATTTGAACTCAGATTCTCTGGATTCCAGGGCTGGTGTTCTATGCACTGCACTGCCTAGTTTCTATTCCTAGTGTCTATTCTTAAACAGCTTACACTATGAGACAGTCAGACAGTGAGAGATAAAGAGACAGTCAGAGAGAGACAGAGACAGAGACAGAGACAGAAAAAAAAGACAGAAAGAAGATAGGGAGTGAGAAAGAGGGTGATAATGGAGTGTTTGTGGGCATGCATGCATGCATGCATGTGTGCCTGTGTGTATATTACAAGGTAAAATGTGAATGGGGCAAAGGTTTGGTTAAGTTCTATGAGGAAGTAGAGGGGTGGTGGGTGATTACTTTCACCTGGGAGATTAAAGAAAGTAAATAGAATAAGGGAGGGAGAACAATGACTATAAACAGAAAGAAGAAAACAAAACTGAATTCTTGATAAATATAATAATTACTCTTGAACCCAGAGATTAGAAAATATACATCCCACTAATTACTACAACCTGATCATGTTTTGGTGAATTTTGAACATTTTTTTCTTTCTTTTAAAAATTTTGTTATAAGCTATGGTCCACTGAGGAGAAGTTTTTAGGTGACGCAAGAACACATAGCTACTAAATAACAGGACTAAGAATTTAAAACTTGACAGTCTGACTTTAAATCCAATTCCTTTCATTACTCAACACTGCCTCTTTAGGTATTAATTTTTAAAATGCTACAAAAAGAAATTATACTATATTTTTATCTTGTTTGATATTGTTTTCTTTTAGTTTCCTCTTTTACAACAAAAATTGAAATACAATTATAATAATACAAAGTCATACACACATATACTCACATGCATAGACATACATACAGTTACATAATTTTTTGAGAGTCAAAAGACCCAGGAACAAATTTCAGTTCAGCAACCTTGGATAAGTTATTTGATTTTTCTGAACATCAATTACTTTTCCCACTTCAACAGTGATGGGACTTGATTAGATGACCTTCCATATTCCTTCAGAAAGTTTAATGGTCTTTGTAATATATGACAGGAGAGAGAGAGAGAGAGAGAGAGAGAGAGAGAGAGAGACAGAGAGAGACAGAGAGAGAGACAGAGACAGAGACAGAGACAGAGAGAGACAGAGAGAGACAGAGAAATGACAACTAATTGTTGTACTTAAAAAAATGAATTGAATTCATTCATTCCATCACAAATGACAGTACAAAATGATATGGTTGGAGGGGGAAAAATCATTACCAATTGAAAAGATCAGGAAAGAGGAAATATTTTAGTTGGGCTCCTTTGTGGAAGAAGAAGCTTTCAAATTGGACCAGTATTAGTAAAGGACTACAAGGAAAGAATATCTCTTTCTCTCTCTCTGCTCTCAACTCTGTTGGGCCTTTCAGTCAATTTTCCCCAATTCACTTAAAATAAGTGACAAGATGTTTTGCTCTGATAAAATTGTCAAATGAAAACAATTTTTATTCATTCATTTATTTATTTTGAATTTTACAATTTTTCCTCTAATTTCACTTCCTTCCCCCCACTCCCCTCAGAAGTCACTCTGTTAGTCTTTACCTTGTGTTTCCACAGTATACAAAATGAAAACAGTTTAATAAATTAGAAGTATAAAAAAAAGCTTAGTTTTGAATCAATCATAGTCTTTACACCAGGGCAAAAGTTTTAATCCTTTCTTTAAACTGAAAGAAAATGACTTTGATCAATATTTTTGAAAATCTTTGGATGACCAATAAAATTCCCACAAGAAATGCTTGGAATGGCTCAAGAAAATTGCTCTACGACAGTGTCAAGGTTTTATAAGCCCCCAGGAGGAATTAAAAAAATGTAACTATCCCATACATAAAGGGAACATTTGAGAACTGCTTAAAATGTCTTGCATAAGCTGTAAGTTGCCCCTTTGACATGAGTGTGCTTTCTAATTTTATTTATTTTTGTAATGCAAATGGGTTAAGTGACTTACTCAGTGTCACACAGCTATTAAGTGTCTGAAGTCACATTTGAACTCAGGTCCTCTTGCCTCCAGTGCTTGGGCTCTGTCCATTGTTCCACCTAGCTGCCCCTATGTGCTTTCTAATTTTGACTGCACTTCCCCGGGCATTCCATATATCCTTATTATGTAATGTGTCAGAGACACAGGAAGAAATGGGGAAAATTTTTTACATTATCATCTTAGTAATAACCCTAATTAAAAAAAAGTTTGGGAAGCTAATTTATAACAGCTGATGAACACAAGAACCACAGAGCCTCAAAGAGAAGTTTCAGAAAATTGTGTTACTTTAGAAAATTGAAATTTTATTTAGTTTGTATATATTTATGCTATTTTATTAACTGGTAAGTTAGAATGCTATATACCAAGATAGGAAGGTCACTTGAATCGGGAATTCACTTTCTCTCTAAAATATAGGATTTTTAGGTTTTAATAGCAGAAAGAATCTTAAAGATCAGATTATTTTTCTGAAAGTTATCTCCTGCCTTCAGCATTTCAATAATCTATAATAATAAAATGAGATCTCTGAATGGTGACTTTTTTCCTATTTACTGAGTTATGAATGCTTTAACTGAGGTTATTGCTGACATTCATAAGAAGTTCCCTCTATTTCAAAAAGAAATACATAGAAATCATAGAATTTATAGATAATCCAACTTCTTATATTGCAAATAAGGAAATGTGTCAAAAGTAGTGAAACTAAGACTTAAAATTTGAACTTTTTGATATAGCATCTACTATAGTACATACTACTTAGCAACCTTAAGAAGCAGACGTAAGTATGCCTGATGCTTACTCTGAGGACTTTATGTCTAGGGGGAAAATGGGTTGAGGAGTAGGGAGGGTATGCGCCATGATAGTGTTACAGTTACTCTTCTGTCAAGCTTGATGTTCTGTTTCTCTCTAGTCTAGTTTGGGACACCAACCAGATATTCCAACATATTTTATGACTGCACGATTCCTTCTTCCCTTCACCACTCTAACATAGACAAATAAATACAATCAACATCTGACACTTCTCATGATGTTAAAGTTATGGGTATATTCTAGCAGAGGACTAGAGACTTGAGTTTTCTCTGTCAGAATTCTGATCATCAGTCATAAGGCTGCAATTTTGTTCATGCTCATTGGAATGGGTGCTAAGAGGAGCTAAGATAAGGAGGGCTGAGTAATGTTCTACAGAGTTAATTCATGAAGTTTTTTTAACTTGCTTCAAATTTCTATCTACTTATCTTAGGACATCAACAAGGATTACATTCATATATATTCATATATATGTATATATATACATATATATATATATATGAAATTTTAATTGCCTTCTTTAGAAGTTATGGCTCTGAAGAGATTTGCAGAAAGTTCCTAGTCTACCATCTTTCTAATTACATCACTTTTTTTCTTTTACTTATTTTGCTTATTCTGCCTCACAAGAGTTTTCAAGATGACCACCCATATTGCAAATTGAGGTCATTAATGTTGCACATAACTTGTTCTTTCTGCCTTGCTAAGTACCTAAACATACCAAATGAGGAATTTCATTCAATTATAACAGATTCACTGATGGGAATGAAATTTTTAAAAAGAACTTTTTTTTTTTAGATTTTTTGCAAGGCAAATGGGGTTAAGTGTCTTGCCCAAGGCCACACAGCTAGTTAATTATTAAATGTCTGAGACCGGATTTGAACCCAGGTACTCCTGACTCCAGTGTCGGTGCTTTATCCACTGCTCCACCTAGCCGCCCCCAAAAGAAGAACTTTCAATCAAAATAAATGATATTCAGAGAACAGCTCAAGTAATCATAAGAATATTCTTGAGTTTAAGAAATGTTCTTTATTTTAATGTAGGTTCTTTTAAGACCTCTTTCAGAGAATCAATGGAAATAGCTATGGTGTTGACATGTGTGGAGCCAGGGTGAGATGATGATGTAGTGCCTAGGTATTATGGGGTGAATTTAAACAATGTTGATGTCAAGAAGACTCATCTTCTTGAGTTAAATTCTGACCTCAGACACTTACTAGCTGTATGAACCAGGGCATGTCACTTAACCCTATTAGTCTCAGTTTCTTCACATGTAAGAAGAACTAGAGAAGGGAATGGCAAGCCACTCTAGTATCCTTGTCAAGAAAATCTCAAATGGGATTGCAAAGAGTCAGACACAAATGAAAAATAACTGAACATTAGGGTAAGGAGAAGATAGAAGCCAGCGCTGGCAACAGTAAGGGAGAATGAAGGCCCTTAGACAGGGAGAGGAGAAATTAATCAGTTTGAAGAATAATTCAGACCCCCTTAAATTCCATTTCCCTCCAATAATCAGAGTATCCAAGCAAAACTTCCTCTATCCATATTAGATTTAATTTAGGGTACTTTATAAACTCAAACTTCACATTAAACTTATTAAAATTTTATTTGATAAATTCAGAAACAATACAGTTCCTGATCCATTCACCACTGCATATCATGTGAGAGTAGATTCATATATCATCTTTTACCATAGCATGAATAATTTGCCACTGAAAAGTTCTTTGGTCTTTGGTTGAATGTATTTGGCTTTAAATACAATATTTTGGAAACTTATTCTGTCTTTATTGCCCCTTCTATACAACAGAGGCTTAACAAATGTGGATTGAATTGAATTGTGGACAAAAGGAAATGAAAACTGGAGTCTGTCAAAAACAGGAAATAGTTCTGTCATGCTGATGCTTTTGTGGAAACCAAAAATTACTTAAAATATAGACTTTGTACACAGGAGATGGCATTTGAGCTATGATTTGAAGAATGGAGAGAATTTCAACAGATCCAAGGTGAGGATATATTCAAGAGTACAGAGAAGCACATTGGCATTAGGAAAGTTCAGTGTGCATATGAGAGGTTATGATCATGGAGTATGATGGGATTATTATGAAAGAAAGTGGCATGGTATCAAATTATGTCAGACTCTGAATAACCCTCCACAATATGCAAGGGATTTTAATTTTACTTAATAAGCAATGAAAATCATTAAATTACTACTGAAGATCAAAGAGTTTTGCTTCATTTTGTTTTCTTAAAGGAATCAATCTATCTATTGAATTAGAATGATTTGGAAAGGGAAGAAAAGAGGTAAGGTGACCTATTAAGAGACTGTTGCAATTGTCAGAGTTTGGGGCAATATAAATCTGTACTTACACTACACACAAGGAATAAAAAAGAAGGAATGGAAATGATATATTTTGGCAAAAGAATTGACAGGTAATTTATTTGATATGAAAGGTAAGTTTCATGAGTAGACATGGATATATAATTCATCATTTAATGGGAAGTCTATTAGTTATAATCTTCTCTGTACTTGGCTGGATTAGTCTTCATTCTCTTGCCAAGACCATACTTGAATGCTTTCCAACATGATCCAGCCTATGAAAGCTGATGAAGCATTGAAGTAGGAATTTTGTGAAACAGAAGTGGTATGATGGATATCATCCAGAAGCTGTATGATCAGAAAAGGTAGTGAATTGGAATAAGAGAAAACAGATTGTCAAGTGGAGACTTGCATTCCCTTCCACAGGATTTATGGGAGGGTATGGACTAGAACCACCAGAGGAGAATAAGGTATTGATAACTTGTGATCTATACCAAAGGAATAAGTAGTCGAATGAATGAAATTATAGATAATGCTAAGTATTGAAATATAAAAGAGGACAAAGAGGGAAGACTAATAGACTAAACAAAAATTTTGAATATATAAGGATTGGGGCAGCTGGGTAATGTAGTAGTTAGAGTATTGGGGTTGGAATGAGGAAGACTCATCTTCTTGAGTTCAAATCTAGTCTCAGACATTTACTGCTGTGAGAACTTGTCTCCTTGGTTTGCCTCAGTTTTTCAAATATAAAATTATCAGGAGAGATAAATGTCAAATCATTCCAATATCTTTGCCAAGAAGACCCCAAATGGGGTTAACAGAGAGTTGGACATGAGTGAAACAACAGAACAACAATAAGAAGATAGTCCATATAAGCTCTGAAGATGCTTCTGCCAATTCTCAAACCCAGTATCAAATAAGATTCCACAATCTAGACTGACTATATCACCTTCGGTATTTTAACAGTAGGGACTAAAATAATTTAGTCCCTACTGATAGATTATTAAAGAATCTGGGGTGATCTTCAATGTCATTGGCTTGGGTTTCCATTAGGATGCTTCCTTTCCAAGATTATTAGGTGAGTATCATTCAGTGAGGCAGTGTTAAGTATTTCTTTTTAAGAAAGGGGCATTTACTAAAGTTGATAAGAACAACATATACAATATTATTATTATAGTTTGGTCATTTGTGACTCTTTGTGACCCATTTGGGGTATCTTGGCAAAAATACTAGAGTGGTTTGCCATTTCCTTCTCCAATGGATTAGGCAAATGTAGGTTAAGGGACTTGGCCAGGGTCACAGAGCTAGAGAGTATCAGGTCTTCCTGATTTCAAGTCTGGCATCAAACACATTGGTGTGACCCTGGACAAGTTACTTAACCCTGTTTAAATCAGCTTCTTCATTTGTAAGATGAAATGGAGAAGATGTCTTTGCCAAGAACACACCAAAAAGGATCACAAAGAGTTAAATATAACTGAAAAATTACTGAACAACTTCCTGACTCGAGGTTCAGCATTTTATTCACAGCCATCTTGTTGACTAGGTACAAAATACACTCCACCCTAAAACAGTTTGTGCTGAATTCTCCCTTTGGCATGTACAAAGTCCCAGGGAAAAAGTGCTCAAAGTCGTAGCTCATAGCTTCTAGTTTCTAAAAAGTTCTTTTTTCTCATTCCTGGGTTGCTCAAAAAATTCCTCTTAGGCATGATTTAAAACTTCTTTGTAAGTATTCTTTTAGAGTTGTTAATCTAGTTTTTCTTTGGTTCCCAGTGATGTAAACATTGCTACCAGCTGACCTGCATCTGGGTAACCATTTGAACTGGAATCTAGGACACCAATTTAAAAAAAATAGGAATGATATGATGAATAATTTCAAGATTCCCTGTATCTCACGAGTCTGTCTATGTCCATTTCTAATCAAAGAAGAGTGGAGGCGGGTGGGGAGGAGAAGAGACATGGTTGAGAATGAAGTAAAGGCTTCCTTTCCCAAACTCAAAGAACTTCCTTCTAGGGGAAAGGGGATCATCTAGAGCTTCATAGTCACTCCAAGTCCTGGAATTAACCCTTCTATTCAATTTAGCACATAACCCCCAAAGCATGTTGATGTTTCATTCAGTTTATGACAGAGAGTCATCTGCAGAAAAATGAAATCTGAATTTATGAGATAGAATAAAATTACCAAGAAAAGGAGTATAAAAATATGGGCCGAACTGTAAGGAAACATATACTTTCAAAAACTTATGAAAGGATGAGGAAACAGAAAATATAATTGTTAATAAGTAACACAAAGAATATTGTTCTCAGAAGTGAACGTTTACCTGTAGACAACATTCAGAAAAAGGTCTTGGTCAATGGTATGAAGTGTGGCAGAGGTCAAAGAGAATTAGATTGGAAAATAGTCATGAAAGTTTGTAATTTCAACAGGGTGGTAGGGACAGGAGCCAGCTCAGAAATGGTTGAGGAAAGTGTGGGTGGTGAGCAAAGGGAGGTGGAGACATTTTCAAGAAATCTCTTGGATAGATTAACTGCCACACAGAAAACACTGACTGCCAAGATTTATACTCAAAATTCCTGTTTCTCAGTCCAAGTATATGCTTTATAAAGAAAATAAATATTTTCTCTAGTCAGAAGCAGTGTGGAGAGGGGTAGAAAGTATTACTTTGTAATACTTTCTGCAGTTTGGTTCACAACATTTTTGCAAGTCTTAGTCACTTCCAGTGACACCTCTACTGGTTGTTTTAACTTTATCTTCTTACTTTGTAAATCTTATATTTCTCAATTAGCTTGGAGAGAATAAGAGAGAAGGAAGAAGTATCAGAGATATAGCTTTTGCCTCATTATTTACTTCCTCTATTATTTACTGTGAGATACCACTGGTTTTGATAACACTGGTGATCCATTAACAGCCAGGAAATATACAAAGACTCATTGTTCTGATAACTACTAGATATTGAAATTTAACTTCTATTTTGGAAGGACTTTTTTTTAAACAGGGTTGCCTATTGAGCTCCATTTGATTAAGTATCTTTTAATCCTCTAATCATTGCCAAGACTTAGATAACAGTGTTTCCTGATATTTTATTAGTTATTTGTAGAAGGATTATTTCTATTACTCAAAAATGAAGCCAAACAATGGGCACCAAACTATTGGATTTATCTTTACTCTTAGCTGGTCATGAATTAATTTTCAAGTTATCTTTGAACTAGAGTCTTCTTTTCTCTCATTTTGGTTGTGTCAAATACATCTACCTATCATTACCTCTACAAACCTGCCTGAATTCACTCTGCTCCCTTTGGATTGAAATTGTTTTCTGTGTGTGTGTGTGTGTGTGTGTGTGTGTGTGTGTGTGTGTGTGTGTCTTCAAATATGTGTGTATATACATATGCACACATATATGATTTGTTTCTTTTTAATATATCAGGTGTTGTTTATTATTTGGCAATGTTATAATTTAATAGTAAATTCTGGTATGGTATGACTTAATTCATGGATCCCTATCACTTTTATTTTCCATTACTTTAATTTATATTGTAGTTGCCTTAGGACACTGATCTGAAATGGTATTATTTTCTAATCAGTTTTTAAAAGCAAATCTTAGTAAACTATTTTGCTGTTTAGGGATCCTCCTTCTGACTGCATTTCTCTTTCTTTGTGATACTAAACAAAAATTTAAATATATATATTTCAACTACCTTAAATTCAAACTTTTCATTCCCCACAAATTCTTTCATACTATGAAATAACTCCTTGTTCTCTTATGAATGTTTCTTATTTTAAACAATTTGTGATTTTACATATTGTTTGCTGTTTGAATTTTTTATATTTCAGTTCATCTCCTAAGACAGGTTTAATGCAAATAATAGTGTGCTTTAAAGTAGCATACTTTGCTTCAATTGGGGAATAAACACATTAGGAAGTGAGATGAGAGAAGGGATAAAGCATAGGACCTGGATTCAGGAAGATCTAAGTTCAAATTTAGCCTCAACCAAATTATTAGGTGTGTTTCCTACATATATATATATATCTTTAAAATGGACACAATAGCACCTAAACAAAAGTTAATTATGAAGATAAAATGATATAGATACTTTTTAACTTATTTTTTTAATTTACACATTAACAAAATATTCTTGTTTAAGAGTAAACATATTACCCCCTCTCCTACAAAAATATAAAACCTCATATGAAATAAAGTAAAAGAAAGAGAAAAAGTGTGTTTCAGTCTGTGTTCTGATACCATCAGCTCTGTCTCAGGTGGATCACATTCTTTATCATAATTCCATCATAGAAGTTACTTCCATATTTTTCCACAGTTGCTGTTGCTGATTGTAATTCCCCTCCATTTATTCTTCCCCACTTCCATCTATTATATTTTCTCTCTCCTTTCACTCTGTCCCCTCTTCTAAAATGTGCTGAGTGGCACAGTGGACTGAGCACTGGTCCTGGGGCCAAGAGCCCACTCTAGGCTGAGTGCTTTTATCTACTGAGCCATCTAACTGCCCCAATACATAGCTATTATTATTTCTGTTTACTAGCTTCCCCAGCCCCTTACTCAAACTTCCTCAATTTCCCTTAACAACTCAGAATTTTTTTAGAATTCAAAACCAAAGACATAAAAAGACATAAAAGTTAGATAAGTTGGTTGATAAAGAAGGCATGTAATAATCAGTAAAAGAAAAAAAATCTAATCTCCTCATTTACCCCTCTCAATTTCATAGCAAGAAATCAAAAAAGTCACTAAATCTTGCATATTTCCAATCAAGCAATTATTTAGACTGTATCAATTAATCATTTCAGACTTTTATTTAAGAAGGAAATTTAGGATGCATGCTTATCTTTGTTTTGATGCTCTGAGTGAGCTAGAGTACCATAACATGAATAATATATGCACATAGACTTCATAGAGCTTCCTTACTTTTTGAACTTGTGTAATTCTTTTCCAAGTTTTCTCATAAATTCTAAGGAGGTTAATCAGGCTCATTAGGAAGTTTGTTGTTGTGAAGTCATTTTGTAGTCATGTTTGATTCTCCATGATCCTGTTAGATAGTATTTTTAGTATTTAGTATTTATGCATTTAGGAGGTACAGTGGATGTTGGACTTGGAACTGGGAGGACCTGAATTCAAATCCAATTTAATTACTTATAAGTTCAGTTTATTCCTTTTTAAAATGAAGTTAATAAAAGCACTTACATCCCAGGAATGATAAAATATATTTGTAAAAATATTTTGCAAAAAAATACTTTATAAACCTTAAAAAGTTATATAAATATTATCTATTTTTATTATTTCCAATGTAACACTTGAGTTGATCTTTTTTTGTCTTTCTTTTCTCCATGAGATAGAATTTCTGCCTTTTCGAATCATATTTGTCTTTGATTATATTTATTACAACACTTCTTATAGACAATTCTTGCAGATAGTGCATTGATGGTAACCTGTCATTCATTTATATCAGCCATGAGTTTTTTCCCCTTAACCTCTAAGGTATCTGACATTTTAATTGTTATGGGGGTCTGCCCTTATGCAACAAGTATCTTTAATTACATTGTCCCAGTGGACATACTGGGAAACCTGCTTCCTGATTGTGGGAGAATTATGATGACATAGAATGGAAGTGACTACATGACCAAAAGATGTTCTTTGTTTGGTAGTTAAGGAATTCAAAAAGCACCATCAGACACCAGCTACTTCACCTTTTGTCGCAGAAATTTTGGGAGAGCTTGGTAATTCCTTAGTTAAGTCATAACCAACAAACAGACAAGTGAATCTGTAAGAGGAATATTTAGGAGAGGTTGGTTTCACTCAGTAAAGTTATGTTCTTGTTAATGGGATCAATCCTTGACTACTACATTTGTTCTTTTCCATTTCAGGTTAAGATAATATAGACTTCTACCTTGTGAGTTTAAAGGGGGGGCAGAAGGTTCTTGAATTTAAGGAGTGGAGACATTCAGCATCTGGGAGCAGGAAAAAAGTACCATCTTGGTTTGTATCCTAGTGTCAATACTTTGTGGAGGGGTGGCTAAGTGGCTTAGTGGATAAAGCCCTGGCCTTGGAGTCAGGAGTACCTGGTTTCAAATCTGGTCTCAGACACTTAATAATTACCTAGCTGCATGGCCTTGGGCAAGCCACTTAACCCCATTTGCCTTGCAAAAAAAACCCCTAAAAAACAAAACAAACAAAAAAAAAATACTTTGTGGAAAAAGAAGTGATTTTTGAAATCCCAAAAGCACCCAGCCATACCTTAGATTAGGACTTCTCCAGTAGCATTTGAACATGATCTTGGTGGGACCAATGCTACAAAGGAACTGAGTATAGTTGAGCCTACTCTTCTCAAAAAAGCGATATATTTAGATTAGGGAAGAATATGTGTCCTGAAGTATTAGAGACAATGTTTTTACTTTGGTCTCACTCTGTCTCCTAAGTAAGTACCTCTTTGTAAATACTATCCAATATTAGATTAGTTGGAACGGGATGTTATTCACTGACCCCAAACAAAAGGAAGAAAGGGAATGGAGTAGAAATAGTGATGACTTGATTCAAAGGCAGTAGTTTCCCCTAAGGGAACATTATAGCACTGAGAGGACAATATGGTAGTCCTTCTTGGGAAAGAGGACAAGAGACAACTCATTATAAAATTACATCTGTACTATTATAATCACATCAATTCACTCATAAAATATGATTGCTAAAGAGTAAAATGATTTTTCCAATGCAATCCAGACTTAACTCTTCTTTCTATCTAATTATAAGCAGAATATATTATCTAACTGAAACCTTTATCCTTGTCAAACAGATCGATGGACTACTTTGATGGGCTAGCCTTCCTCTGCTTATCATGATCTAAGGAATGTTTATTTTTCATCCATCTTGTTGTTATTTTTGATGATGTTTATATGATATATTTGCATTCATACTGTATAAACTTGTAAATATTTTTAGGTAGCTTAATGGATAGAATGCTGGACCTGGAGTCAGAAAAAAACCCAGTTCATCTCCATCT
Organism: Macrotis lagotis; assembly: GCF_037893015.1. NCBI lineage: Eukaryota > Metazoa > Chordata > Mammalia > Peramelemorphia > Peramelidae > Macrotis > Macrotis lagotis. Next base: position 463,876,514 of record NC_133658.1, read on the forward strand.
TCAGCCATTTAATAGGTTATTCATACCAGGTAAGACACTTGACCTGTTAATTTAATCCACTAGAGAAGGAGAAAGTAAACGACTCCATTATCTTTTCTAAGAAAACTCAAAAATGGGTCAGAACTGTCCAAAAACAAATAAAATTTTATTTCGTTTCCACAAAGGTGTGTAGATTTAAAAAAATCTCTGTCAAAGGTGGGATTGAGAGGACATGATACTAATAACTTTCATTCAGACTGTTTAGTAAATAGGCCTGTTTAATTGTACTCAAGATTGATATCTACTGACCTCTTATCAATGGTTATAGACTTTGATTATTTATGCCAGTAATTTATCCTAAAGGGTTGCATGCAGGGTTGCAAATGCTTGGACTTTCATCTAAAAGGTCCTGTGGTTTTGTCAATCAGTATCTCCTCTTTTATTAAAATGGACACAGAAGGATTGAAGCACAACTAAATACCAACTTCAACTATCAAAAAGCCTAATGAAATATGAGACAATAGCCAGGGTATCATGGATTCCAAGGTTTGATTTATTTGTTCTTAGAGTTTTGAAAATATTATTTTATAAATAAAAAAATAAAGAGTAATGCTATAAACTCTAAAATTTAAAGATCAATCAACAGTTATCAATCCATGAACATTTATTTGTCACTTACTATAGTCAAGTCAATATGTGAGGTACTTCAAGAAACTTAAGATTATATCAGGGAAATGTCATCTACCCTTATAAGTAAATATGAAAAAAATGTAATTATTAATGGTAGGAATATCTGGAAGATAAGAAAAAGTCTCTCATATGAGGAGGCACTAAAAGTAAACTAGGAAAAAAGAGAGATGGAATCACTTTTTTCTTTTTTCTTGATATTTTATTTTTACAAATACATGTTGGGAAAATTTTTTTAACATTCATACATATGTATATGCATATTTTTATGTTATAAAATTTCCTTCCACCCTTCTTTCCTTCATCCATCCCCTTGGCAGCAAACTCATTTATTTGTGATAGACTTCTTTACAGATTAATAATTTTCAATATATGGATTTAGGATTAAGGGGAAGAGATACATAAAAGATATTCTTCTATAAAGTATTCATCAGACTCTGAAGGGTTTTTAAATATTTTTTTTGTTTTATTTTGTTTTGTTTTGTTTTTCTTCCTCTAAATGGGAATAGCATTGTCCATAGTCTGTCTATTAAGGTTGTCCTCATTTTCTGAAATGCTGAGAGGCACTACTTCTGATAAGGTTGATCATCTATCAATGTTGTTGTTAAGGCGTGCATTGCTTTCTTGGCTCTGCTCCTTTCACTCAGCATCAGCTCTTGTAATTCATTCCATGGTTCTCTAGAGTCTGACCATTTTTGGTTTCTTATAGAAAATAATATTCCATATTACTCATGTACCATAACTAGTTTAGCCATTCCCCAATTGATGGGTACCACTCAATTTTCCAATTCTTTGTCAATTAAAAAAAGAGCTGCTATGAATATTTTGGAACATGTGCACTTTTCCAATTTTTATAATTCCTTCTGGATATAGACCTAGGATCAGAATTGCTTGGTCAAAGGGTATGAACAGTTTTATTGCACATTGAGCATAGTTTCAAATTGTTCTCCAGAAAGGTTGGATCTATATTGTACCATCCCTGCCTACCAGGTGTAAATCCAACCTGATCATGGCGTGTTATACTAGTAATAACTTGCTATAGTCTCTTTGCTAAAATTTTATTTAAGATTTTTTCATCAATATTCTTTAGGGAGATTGGTCTGTAATTTTCTTTGTCTGTTATGGTTCTTCCTGGATTAGGTATCAGCACAATGTAGGTGTGAGATGAAAAATCCTGTTTAAAAATAAGCTAGTATATTGGTTTTTCTGGATTATAAAATGATGAGTAATAACTCTTGAGAAGTAGTATGGGGCCAGACTTAGAAGAACTTCAAAAACATATTGGAGGAGTTTGCATTTTACCATCAAGGAAACTGGGGACAAATGTAACATTTGTGTGTGTGTGTGTGTGTGTGTGTGTAGGTAACATGGTCATATGTGTGCTTCAGGAATATCCCTTTGGAGTGGCAGCTAAGTGGAGCAGTAGATAAAGCACCTGCCCTGGAGTCAGGAGTACTTGAGTTCAAATCCGGCCTCAGACACTTAATAATTACCTAGCTGTTTGGCCTTGGGCAAGCCACTTCACCCCGTTTGCCTTGCAAAAACCTAAAAAAACAAAGAATATCCCTTTGGAGTTTAAAAATCAATTGGAAAATTTGGGAAAAGAAACCTGAAAAGATTAAAATCTTACAACAAGGAAACAAATCCTTGGAAAATACAATTGGACAAATGCAAAAAGAAAATAATTCTCTCAAAAACTCAAATGAGGGGAAACTTTGTGGCCCAGTGAATAGAGCACTAACCCTGGAATCAGGAGGACTTGAGTTCAAATCCAGTCTCAGTCACTTAATAATGGCCTAGTTCTGTGACCTTGGACAAGTCATTTAATTCCATTGCTTTAAATAATAAAAAAAAAAACCTCCATCGGTCAAATGAAAACTCCTTCAAAAATAGAATTGACCAATTGGAAAAGGAATTGAAAAAAGGTAAATAAAGGAAATTCTTCTCTAAAAAAAGAAATGGAGTCTGTGGAAACTAATGAGACAATAAGAATCTGTTAAATAAAAATAAAAAAATAGAAAAAAAATAGAAAAAAGTGTAAAATAGCTCATCAGCAAAAGCATTGATCTAAAGAAAAGATCTAGAATAGACAACTCAAGAATGATTGGGCTCACTGAAAATATTGAAGAGAAAAAAGTTTGGGCTTAATATTACAGTATTTAGTGATGGAAAATTGCCCTGATATCATGGAGGCAGAGGGCAAAATAGTTATTGAAAGAAAGCACCGATCCCCTGTGGAAATGGACCCCAAAATGAAAACACCAAGGAATATTGTGGCTAAATTCCAGAACTATTAGATAAAATATAAAATACTTCAAGCAGGCAGAAAGATACAATTTAGATACCAAGGAGCCACAGTAAGTATTATACAGAACCTGGATGCATCAACATTAAGCAACTGAAGGGCCTGGAATGTCATATTCTAAAGAGTAAGGGAGCTTGGAATGCACCCAAGAATTCACTGTTTGGCAAAACTGAGCCTTCTCTTCCAGAGAAAAATATGGACAATTAATGAAATAGGTACCTTCCAGATTTTACTGATGAAAAGACCAAAACTAAACAGAAAATTTGGACTTCAAACAGGAGACTCAGGAGACATGACAAGGTTAAAAAAAACAAAGGGGGGGTTGTAAAGAAAAAAAGCTGCTATCCAATAAGATAAAATTAGCTATATTCCCACCTTGGAGAAAGACTCTTATATTTCTCAAGAACTGTAAGTCTATTAAAGAGAATATACTTAGCCAGAAATAATGAACACTCATGACTTAAGTGTGATTCTGATAGAATGATTTAAAAATACTACCTCATAAAAAAGATGGACAGTAAAGTAACAGGAGGGTGGAGGAGATTGAATGAGGTAAATCACATAACATAAAGAGGTACAAAGGACCTATTGGAATAGAGAGGAAGAAGGGAGCAGGTGAGAACTGCCTGAATCTTACTCTCTTCAGATTTGGATTAAAGTTAACCTACACACACTCAGTTAAGTTAAAAAAAAACTTATCCAACCTTTCAAGTATTAAAAGGGGAAAGAGGGAGGGGGTAGGGAAAGAGGAGCTAATAGAAGGAAAGGAAGGAAGAAGGGGCAAAAGGAAAAGGGAGAGAAAGGAGAGGATGTTGAATATAAGGGGGTAAACTGAAGGTGATGGTATTTAGAAACAATATACAAGGCAATGTGGATAAAGTAAAAAAGGGAGGGGGAACAAACAGAGGGAAGATAGCATGGAATGCAATAAAGAGTTAGTTATTATAAGTTTGGATGTGAATGGAATGAACTCTCCCATAAAACATAAATGACTAGCAGAGTGGATTAAAAACCAGAATCCTACAATATACTGCTTAAAAATATTCATTTGAAGCATGGAGACACAATAGAGTAAAGGAAAAAGGATGGAGTAAAATGTATTTTGCTTCAGCTGAAGTGAAAAAAAGCAGGGGTAACAATCCTTATTTCAGGCAAAGCTGCTTCAAAAATAGATCCCTTTAAAAGAGATTAGGAAGGAAACTATATCTTCCTAAAAGGTGCCACAGACATTAAAGAAAATTCAATACTAAATATGTATCCTCCCAAAGTCATAGCATCAAAATTCTTAGAGGAGAAGTTGAATGAGTTGTAGGAAGACAAAGACAGCAAAACTCTATAGGTGGGATACCTTTTCCTCCTGCTTTCAGATTTAGATAAATCTAACAAGAAAAAAAAAACAAGAAGGAAGTTAAGGAAGATAAATAGAATGTTACAAAACCTAGGCAGGATAGACCTTTGGACAAAATTGAATGGGGATAGAAAGGAATATACTTTTTTTTTCTGCGGTACATGGCACTTACACAAAAAATGATCATGTATTAGCACATAAAAAACTAATAATTGAAGGCAGAAAGGCAGAAAGAGTGAATGCATCCTTCAGAAATCATAATGCAATAAACATCTCATGCAATAATGGACCAGGAAGAGATAGACCTAAAACTAACTGGAAACTAAATTACCTCATGTTAAAGAATGAATGGATCAAACAACACATTGTAGAAAGAATTAATAATTTCATGCTAGATATTGAAAATAACCAAATAACATGCCAAAACTTAAGGGATACAGCTAAGGCAGTTGTCAGGGATATATTATACTTTTCAATACTTAAGTAAATTAATTAGAGAAAGAGAAAATCAATGAACTAAACATGCAACTAAAAAAAATAGAGAAAGAACAAATTAAAACCTCCCAATTAAACATCAAATTAGAAATTCTAAAAATTAAAGAAGAAGTTAATAAAACTGAAAGCCAGAAAACTATTGAACTAATAAATAAAAACAAGAAAGAAATATGAAATAACCAATACAATTAATAAATGTCTGGTTAATTTGATTAAAATAAAAAAGAAGAAATCCAAATTGCTTGTATCATAAATCAAAAAGGTAAACTCACCATCAATGAAGAGGAAATTAAAATAATATTTTGGAATTATTTTGCCCAATTATATGCCAATAAATTTGACAATCTAAGTGAAATTCACAAACATTTACAAAAATAGAAGTGGCCAAGGTTCAATGAAAAGAAAAAGAAATACCTAAACAACCCTATCTCAGAAAAAAAAAGAAATTCAACAACCATTATTGCATTTCCTAAGAAAAAAATCTCCAGGGCCAGAAAGATTCAGAAGTAAATTCTATCAAACATTTAAAGAACAATTGGTTCCAATTCTATTTAAACTCTTTGGAAAAATAGGTGAAGACAGAACTCTGCTTAACTTTTTATGACACCAATATGGTGCTGATAACAAAACCAGGAAGAGTCAAAACAGAGAAAGAAAATTGCAGACCTATCTCCCTGATGAACATAAATGCAAAAATCTAAAAAAAAAAAAATTCTTAGCAAAATGATTACAACAAGGCATCACTAGGATAATACATTATGACCAAGTAATATTTATCCCAGGAATGCAGGGAGTGTTTCAATATTAGGAAAAGAGTTAATATAATTAATTGTATCAAAAACAAACCTATCAGAAATTATATGCTGAAAAGGCCTTTCACTAAATACAGCCCCCATTCCTACGACAAACACTAGAAAGTATAGGACAAATGTATTGTTTCTTGGAATAATAAGCAGTATCTTTATGAAACCATCAACAAGCATTATATTCAGTGGGAAAAAGCTAGAGGCATTCCCTATAAGATCAGGGATGAAACAAGGATGCCCATTATCATCACTGCTATTCAATATTGTCTTAGAAATGTTAGCTTCAGCAGTAAGAGAAGAGAAATAAATTGAAATAATTAGAATTGGCAAGGAAGAGACACTCTTTGTGGATGACATGATTGTATACCCAGATAATCCTAAAAAATCATCTAAAAAACTACTTGAAACAATTAGTAACTTTAGCAAGTCATAGGATATAAAATCCTCAACATTTCTATATTTCGCCAGAAAGATACAGCAGAAAGAACTAGAAAGACAAATCCTGTTCAAAGTAACTTCCCACAATATAAAATACCTGGGCGCCTTCCTTCCAAAGCAGAGTCAGAAACTTTATGAAAACACTTCTCACACAAATAAAATCAGATTTAAATAACTGAGAAAATATCAACAACTAATGGATAGGCTGAGCTAATATAATTAGAATGACAATTCTACCTAAATTCAAATACTTATTTAGTGCCCTACCAATCAAACTTCCCCCCCAAAAAAAATACTTCAATGAGTTAGAAAAAATTGCAAGTAAATTCATATGGAGAAACAAAAAGTCATGAATTTCCATGGATTTAATGGGGAAAATGTGCAAAAGAAGGTAGCTTAGCCCTACCAGATGAAAAATTATATTATAAAGCATCAGTCATCAAAACTGTCTGTTATTGACTAAGGAATACAGTGGTGGATCAGTGGAATAGACTAAGTGCAAAGGAAATAGCAGGAAATGATTTTAATAATGTGCAGTTTGATAAATCCAAAGAGTTCAGCTTTTGGGATAAAAACTCTCTCTTTGATACAAATTTGGGGAAACTTGGGAATTAGTATGACAGAGAATTGGATTAGACCAACTCCTCATACCATATACCAAGATAAGATCAAAAAGGATACAAGATTTAGACATAAAAGACAATATTATAAGCAAACTAGGAGATCAAAGAATAGTTTACTTGACAGATCTGTGGAAAGGGAAGCAGTTTATGACCAAAGAAGAGATAGAGAACATCATTAGAAACAAACTAGGTAATTTTGATTATATTAAATTAAAAGGATTTTGCACAGACAAAACCACTGTAAAAAGGTCAAAAGAACTGTAGTTAATTGAGAAACAATTTTTACAACTTGTATTTTTGACAAAGGACTCATTTGTAAAATATATAAAGAACTAAATCAAATTTATTTAAAAAAACAACCCATTCTCCAATTGACAAATGGTCAAAGTATATGCAGAGGCAATTTACATATTAGGAAATCAAAGCAATCCATAGTCATATGAAAAATTACTCTAAATCACTACTTATTAAAGAAATGCAAATTAATGCATCTCTGAGGTACCACCTCATATCTCTCAGACTGGCCAATATGACCAGAAAGGACAATGATCAATGTTGGAAGGGATGTAGGAAATCTTGGACACTAATACATTGTTGGTGGAGCTGTGACCTCATCTAATGTTTCTGGAGAGCAATTTAGTATTATGCCCAAAGGCCAACAAAAATGTGCATATGCTTTGAGACAGTAATACCACTACTGGATCTATACACAGAAGAGATTATGAAAAAGGGTAAAAATATCACTTGTACAAAAATATCCATAGGACCTCTGTTTATGGTTGCAAAGATTTAGAAATTGAGTGAATGTCCCTCAATTCGGGAATGGCTGAACAAATTGTGGAATATGTATATTATGGAATACTTTTGTTCTATTAGAAACCAAGAGGGTTGGGAATTCAGAGAAGCCTGGAGGTATTTGCATAAACTGATACTGAGGGAGATTAGCAGAACAAGAAGAACATTGTACACCTTAACAGTAACAAGGGGTTGTTTATCAATCTTAATGTACTTGCACATTCCATCAGTGAAAAAATCAGGAACAATTTGGGGGTGTTTGTGATGGAGATTGCCATCTCTTTCCACAGAAAGAATTGTGGAGTATGAACAAAGACCAAAGACCATTACTTTAATTTATAAAAAAAAAAACAACATAGTCTTATTATGTAATTTTGTTCTCTTAAGTTTTTTTCCCCTTAAGTATATGATTTCTCTTCCAACACATTGAACTCCAATTAATGTATAGCATGGAAACAATGTGAGGACAGACTGCCTTTTTTGTACGTGGTGGGGGGAGTGAAGTGAGATTAGCAAGAAAATTGTAAAATTCAAAAATAAATAAATTAATTAAAAAATAAAAAAGAATATCCTATTGGCAAGTGAATGAGAATGGATTGAGATAAGGAAACCCAAAATAGGTATTTTTAAATATTACAATTGAGAGGTGATGGGGAGCTAAACTAGAATGGTTGTGGTGTGATTGTATAGAGAATGAAGCACTAAGGAAAACTATTTGAATATGACTGACTATAAGTATGGTGCTGACTTTGACAGAAATAGGAAAAAATAGAAAGTGACATTAATTTGTTAAATAAGATAATCATTTCAGTTTTGAACATATAGGCTTTTGACATATATGCCTTCTGCATATTAATTTCAAAATGCCCATTAGATGGTTGTTGATGTAGGACTGGGACTTGGGAAAAAGATGGACTATAGATCTCAGAATCTTCTGCGAAAAGATTTTAATTGACCTTAATGATCTGATAAAGTCACAGAAAGTATAGGTATAGAAAGGAAGACCTCAGGTCCGAGTATTAGAATTCTCCTATAATCAGGAATAGAGCATGGATAATGTTTCGCTATATAAGCTTGAGATAGGTTCAGGTACGTCAAAGAAAAGACAATAGAGAATACTATTGAAAAAATCTAAATAAGGAAGTGTATCCAGAATAAATGGATGATTAATAGATACAAATGCTACACAGAAAACAGATAAGGATGAGAATTAAAAAAAAAAAAAGATTATTGGACTTGACTGTTAATGTATCCATGGTACATTTTATGTAACTTTTTTCAGGAAACAACTTACATTGACAAAATATATCATTATTATCTGATTCTAACTTGCTTTTTTAGACTTCTTTTACCCTTTCATATCTTTCAGTAAAATAATGCACCTATTTCGCATTCTTCTCTTGCTATTTTCCATATATCTGGAATATACTTTTTCTCATTTCTATCTATAAAAAGCACTTTCTTCCATCTATTATAAGTTATGTTCAGGATAATAAATCAGTGTATTGGGTTAGAGTGCTTGCTCTGAAGTCAGGAGTATCTGAGTTCAAATCATATCTCAGACTCTTACTGTGTGACCTTAGAAAAGTAATTTAAAGCTGATTACCTTGCACCCTGTCCTATCTCCAGTAGTCCTGATTCATATCTGGCCACTGGAACCAGGTGACTTTAGAGGAAAAAGTGACACTGATGACTTAGCACAACATGCCCTCACTCAAATCCAAATAATTGGTTTGTCATAGCATCACCTCCCTAAGGCCAAGCTTCATGAATCAAAACCCCATTTAGATAGCTTCCTTGTGATTAATAATCATTATCAATAGTCAGACTTTTAAAAAAATCCTAATCTAGTAGGAATTGGTAGAAAACATTCTCCTATAATATTTGAGATATACTCTCCCACAAATCTATAGATTTGCCTGCATCTAGGAGAAAGGAGACTCAAGCTTAGTGAACATATGTGATAAAAGACTAATTCATAGCTTGTGTTTGCAGGCAAGTCTTTTCTTTTCCCTTTGTGTAATACTCATGAAGTCCCCATTAGGCAGGGTGTATTTTTCTGCTACACTCCTTGGGGAGTTCTAAAGCTACTTACCTTTACTGTGTCTACTTTGTTCTAATCTCTTAAAGAAGAAGCCATTGTCAGTTCTTCTAGGAATACAGTTAGAAAACTAATGAAAAAAAAAAAAAAACAGTTCCTTTACTTTTTGAAGTGATAAAGTACCTTTCTGGTCAAAGAAAAGGAGAAATTATCTAACAAAACTTTTATAGGAGTTTGGCTAGACACTTGAATCCAGGGTTTTAAACTGACTTCATATTTTATATAAAAAAGTACAAGTCATGATCAAGTTTTCTTACATAATATCAACATGGCTAATGGTATGACATTCCATTTCATCCAATGATCTTTAAGAATTTCTTGAATCCAGTGAAATACCCTTGATTGATAGATGTATGAATAGATTTGTTCTACTCCCTAACAACTGATTGATAAATTAATTGGCTCATTTATCCCCCATCCCTACATGTGAATTTGTTTGAACTTCAGATGACTTCCAAGTAGAGAAACTTGTAATTAAAAAACAATCTTCTTTCTTAATTCTATCATAATGTGAGGTCTAGATGAAACCTGAGATTTTATCTGGGTCACTTCTCTATCTTTATAACTGGAACTGGCTCATATAGGTTAAATGATTTCCTTAAGAGCACAGAAATGGCAGACCAGAGTTAAAACTCATATCTCCTAATTTCTAATTTACAATCCCTTCTCCCCAAAAAAATAAAGCATTGAAGATTTAGAAGCAGAAAATTTGACTTCAAATCTACATCCAGACACACTGCATTCATAACCCAATAGAAGATACAGTGGGAACTCACCTTTATTTAGATAACTGTAGGACTAGTATAATATAGAAATTGAGTCATTTGGGGGGTTACTCCCCCAGATGGCAAAGTAATATTGAAGAAAATATATCCTTCTGACGCATGGGGGTGTGGTGGGGAAGAGTGATAGTTGGGAGAAGCATAATCATTTATTCTTGTTATATCTTAGAAATAAACATCCTTTCCTAAATACTAATTTATACTGAAGGTTAAAAGCACTGATGTACTAATTACTGATCTTAATAGAAGAAGGATGGGAAAAAATAATTGGTGGGAAGCTTAAGCAGACTAGGCTGCCTCAGGTAGTCTTGAAGAGGAACTGAAGCAACATGATTCTAAGAGAATAGAAACAAAGTCAAGAGTTTTATACAGGGTATTTTAAAAGTATTATTGTAGTTTTAAATTTAAGTAGCTTAAAACTACACTGAGTTTCATGTGGATGTAAGGCATGTAAGTATATATGCTGACATATGGATATGTATTCATATATGTGCATTTTGCATATATTATCATACACACAAATATATATGCATATATAAAACATGAGTATGTAAATGGGTGAATACACATTATAGGTGTGTAACATTGTAGGTGTTTGATAATTGTTTGCTGATTCATTGACATCAAACAGCTGATGTTTAGATAATAATTTATATAGAGAGGAAGGAGCCAAGGCAACAACATGAAGGTAGGAAATCCCAGAAGTTCTTCCCTCAAAAAACTCCAAATACCATAAAATTATGACTCGCCAAATTCTAGTGAGGAGGAACTTACAGAAAGACTGAGTGAGACAATTTTCCACCTTGGTAGATCCCCAGGAAACATCTATTCCACTGGGTTTCGGGTTGGAAAAAGCCACAGCATAGTGCAGCCAAGTCTCAGCTGTGGTACACCACTGGAGCAAACCAACTCCAAGCTTCCAGGAACAGCCTGCAGGATATCTTGGTCTTGGAGATGCCTGGGACATGGCACCTGAGGGTTTCCTGACCTCTTGACCCAGAGATCACAGGGGATGGCTTGGAGGGTTGGCGGGAGAACTCTGGTGCACCGGAGTGCATGGGGAGCCCAGGTCAGCACCAGCCTCAAGACAGCCTTGGGAATCCTTGGAGCCACTCAGCAGCTACTACTAGAGCCCTCACTCCATAGGCAGTAAGGGAAATGGAAGAGATTGCAGAAATCTCTCTGCTATCCCTGGAAAAGGATTCTGCTGCTTTGCCCATTCTCAGATCCTGGTTGCAGTCTGGGCCCCCATATTTCCATAGAGGACCAACTCCAGGGCAGGGGAAACTACTTGTGATCATCCACAATCCAGAGAACAGACCAGGAGAGCAGCCATAGGCTGAGAAAATGAGAAAACCAAAGAAAAAAAAAATCTGATCATAGACGCTCAGAAAATGAGGAAGTCAAACCTTCTGTATCCAAACCCTGCAAGAAAAAGAAAAATTGGCCTAATGCTATGGAGGAGCTCAAAAAAGACTTTGAAAAGCAAGTTAGGGAAGTAGAGGAAAAATTGGAAGAAAAATGAGTGTGTGTGTGTGTGTGTGTGTGTGTGTGTGTGTGTGTGTGTGTGTGTGTGTGTGTGTGTGTCACAGGAAAATCATGAAAATCAAGTCAGAAATTTGGTGAAGGAGATGCAAAAAAAAAATCACTGAATAAAATAACATTTTAAAAATCAGTTTTGGTCAAATGGAAAAAGCAGTCCAAAAAGTCAATGAGGAAAAGAATGCTTTAAAAATCAGAAATGGAGTTGGAAAAGGAGATTAAAAACACTGTCTGAAGAAAATAATGCCTTCAAATGTAGAATGCAGCTAAAGGAAGCACATGTCTTTGTAAGAAATCAAGAAACAATGAAACAAAATCAAAAGAATGAAAAACTAAATGAAATTGTGAAATATGTCGTAAAAAAACAGAACTGGAAAACAGATCCAGGGGAGATCATTTGAAAATTGTTGAGCTATCTGAAAGTCATGCCCAGGAAAAAAGCCTGGATTTCACTTTTCAAGAAATAATCGAGCAAAACTGCCCGGAGATCCTAGAAGCAGGGGGTAAAATAGAAATTGAGGGAATCCATTGATTATCTCCTGGAAGAGATCCCCTTCTGCTCAAAAAAACTGCCAGAAATTATAGCCAAATTCCAGAACTCCCAAGTCAAAGTGAAAATGCTACATACTGCCAAAAAAAAAAAGAGAGAATTCAATTACCATGGTGCTATAGTCAAGATTACTCAGGACTTAGCAATATGTCCCTCAAGGGTTCATAGGACTTGGAATATGACATTCCAGAAGGCAAAAGACTTGGATTACAACTGAGAGTCAATTTTCCAGGAAAACTGAACATCTTTCAGGAAAAAAGATGGACTTTCAATGAAACAGAAGGCTTTCAAACATTCCTATTGAAATGACTAGAGATGAACAGAAAGTTTGATCTTGAATCAGGTGAAGCATAGAGAAGGTGTATAGGAAGGGCTAATTTTGAGAGTTTTAATGATGCTGAACTGTGTGCATTCCTGCATGGAAAGAGATAACTCATATGATCCTTCTCATTGATAAGTGCAGTTAGAAGGAACATATATAGACATGACATAGGAGGGAAGTGAATATAATAGTATAAAGATGGAATCAGTGGGTGATAAAGGAAGGTCCTGAGAGAAAGAGAAAGGAGGTAGAATGGGCTAAGCTATTTCAAATAAAGGAGTCAAAAAAACCCTTTTCAATGGAGTGGAAGAAGGGAAGGTTAGGGGAGGGGGCATGACTGAACATACATTTTCAGCAGAAATGGCTCCAAGAGGAAATAGAGATAGGTTATAGAGATCTATCTTACTCTAGAGGAAAAAGGAGAGGAAAGGATGGGAGAAGGTGGACAAGCGGCAGGGAGGGTTATGTACATGATAGAAGAGAGGGAAGATCTTAGGAGCCGGTAGTCAGATAAAACACACTTCAGAGGAGGGACAGAGTGAAAGGAGGGAGAGAATAAATGAGAGAATAAATGGGAGTGGGAAGGAATAGAATGGAGGGAAACAGTGAACAATAGCAACTGTAGGAAAAATATTGAAGCAACTTCTCTGATGAACTTATGATAAAGAATGCAAACCATCCCAGAGACAGAACTGATGATATCTGAAAATAGACTGAAGCATACTTTTTATTTCTCTCATTTTATTTCTTTTGAGGTTTCTCTATCTTTGGGGGGGGGTAGATGGAGGTTTAGGTTTACTTTCACAACAAGATTACTGTAGTAATGTGAAAATAAATAAATCACAAAAAAAATTAATATGAATAAATTATTTCAATCAGGTATCTCAGAAACTTATATGATCTTAGACAAACACTTCTTTGGGTCTGTTTTCTCATCTGTAAAATAAGGAACAGAGTAGACGAGAAAAAAGATACCTCTTATAAGCCTTAATTTGGTATCCTGTGAACAAACATATGAAAGAAGTGCTATAATTCCCAATATGCAAGATCAGGAAACTGAGGTTCAGAGACAGAAGTAATTCTGAAAGTAGACTAGAAGGAAATTAAAATCATTTTTCTTTCACTTTTCCCAATACCTATGAACAAATAAAACCAATCTAATTAGTACACAATCACCAAAACATTATTTCTTATGCTTGCAATTTAGATCAATTTAGGGTTAGGTTTTATTGGCCTATAATCAGGAAGTAATGTAGAGTGAAATATTTGGACTTCAACCTCAGGCAAAAATGAAGAAAAGAAATTTCTATTTTGTTTCTGTGCATCTCTTGCCTTCCACCCCATTCCACTAAAGGACATACCAAGTAATAAATCATTCTTTCTCATTTATGCTCGGTTATGAGATGATAAGAAGGTTCTATGATTCTGGGCTATTAACTTAATAAGGATTGAGGTATTTACAATCGAAAAAAGTAATTTGAAGACTGAAGAACCTGGAAAAACTTTATGACAGTTTTGGATGTGAGGGAGAGGCCTAGATAATATAATTCAATGAATTTGGTTAAATAGATTCATTTAAATGCCTGGGTTCCAAGACTGGTGTTCATTGGAATAACAGCAGCCTTAATTTTTGTTTCTATTGGAGAATTCGACATTTGGTCCTCTTCTATTTGAATATATTAACCATGATTTACTAAATCTAGCATCCTTCTTGGCCAGGTACTATTGTCATTCAATCCCCAACCTCCTCCCCACATCCTCAGAACACTTCAGGCAAGAATTGACACTTGAGAAAAGGCCTAATAAATATTAGAAAGTTTCATAAAAAGTTATTAGTATTTCATTACACATCCAATCTAGCAAGTGGAAAAAGATATCTAATTCCTCTAAGTTACCCATTGAACCCTGAAGGAAGAGATGTAACTGAGTTTTTCTCATATCTGCAAGCACAACTTTCAGTCTTGCCTTTTTTTGCTTTCTTAATTCTTTGATCTCTTTATGAGCTCTGGGCTTCCTTGTTACTGAAAGGGAGCAAGGACTCTGTTGTAGGCCCCTTGAGCCTTCCTTAGGTGTTCTCCCAGCTGCTACAGTTATTATTTTCACCTCCAAGGAACCTTTTTGTCTTTTCTCACCATCTGCTTAACTTTCCCTCTAGAGCTAATTTGAGCCATGGATATGACTAATAATAACTCACATTTTATATGTTTTATGAAATGCCTTCCATACAAATGTCTAGTGGGGGAATAATACAATTATTAATATTCTGGAGAGGCAATGTGATTATGGAGGAAATAAAACCAGACTCCAAACTGAGAAGAGCTACCTTTGAGACAGATTTGCTTTGTGACCCTAGCCAACTCACTCATCCTCTGAGTGCCCCAGGAAACTCTCTTTTAAGGCAATAAGTTGCAGATTCGCCTTGACACAAGACATTTCTTTAACCAGTTAAATCACAGATGCAATCCCCAAAACAATATTTACAGTTTACAAACAGATAATAACACTCAGAGCCAGGATTTGAACTCAAATACAATGACTTCATTATAACAATACCTACAGTAATATTGTCACTTTTGGAAACAGTTTCATTTCCATAATCATGACTTGTTTTTACGTCTATTTTACTCTTTAGGTGAAGAGGTTCGGTCCCCACTATTCTTCTAAAGTCTAAAGCTTTATATGTAGTGATTTTGAACAAATAGTTTAGCAACCTGCCAAGCAAGTTCTTCTAGGATTTGTTTTAAGGGGGGAGAGATTTAACATCAGAAAACGCAATTTAAAAACAAGAAAAAAAATCCCAGTGGTATTTTAGCTTGTTCTATCATATCTTCTATTTACAAATACTGAATTGATCTGTGATCATAGGTTAATGTATTACTGGTCCTCTATGGGGGATGAGGAAGGTAAGATAGATGGATAAAGCAGAAAGAACAACAAAATCACTGGAGGTAAGATAAGCAAATCTGTCCTTCAGTCTAGACTCTGCTACTTCCTAAATCAGTAAGACACTTCATCTCTCTCTAGAACCCTATTTTCTCATATGTAAATGAAAGTTTGTGATCATAGAATATCAAAGGTCCATATCATTTTTAATATTTTGTGTTTCTTTTATAATGTTTTATAATTTTATGATTTATAATATTTTTATAATTTTACAATAGAGGTTTTCTGATAAGATATCTGAAATGTATAATACCCCTCACGATATAGGTTGTGTGATCTTCAGTTCATATGTCTGAATCAATGATTGATTTTAATGTGAAATGTATAATAACTAAATGATTTATACCATTACAGAGTTCAGAACTATGGTCTACTGGGTTCCAAAGAACATTTTCATCTTTGGATATGTCCTCAAAGTGGACATAAGGGCAGTAATTTTGTTTGATGTTTAAATACATTTCTCAGATTTTCTGTTTTATGACTTCAAGTGAATGAATTTAAAATACAAAAGTTATAGAATATAAATCCTATAAAGTATTACAGAAGTACTTTGGCTCAATCCAAACAAACTAATGACTTTTATCTACAAAAATCCCCAATCTACTTCCAATTACTAGGGAACTTCTCACAGTACTTTCAGTTAGGTTTTTTTGTTTGTTAGTTTATGCAAAGAAAGTCACACAGCTAGGTAATTATTAAGTGTCTGAGGTCAGATATAAATTCAGCTCCTCCTGACTCCGGGACCAGTGTTCTATCTACTGTGCCACCTAGCTGCTCCCCAATTTCAGTTAGCTTTAATAGTTTTGGAATTATTTTGGGATAGAATTTCTGGAAGTCCATATTTAATTTTCTACAGTTTCTACTTGTTCCTAGTTTTGTTCCTTGATTCCAAAAGTATATATGTATGTGTGTATTTATATATATATATATATATATATATATATATGTGTGAAGATAGATATGAACATATATTTATATATGTATACATGTATGTATAAATACATGCTTATAAGATTTCCCCTTATCACAAGAAAGTGCTTTAAATTTTCAAATATAGCTACATTTTCCCTACAACTTCTCTTCTGCAGGTTAAACATCATGAAATAATCTGATTAAACAAGACTCAATCACTTAAAAAGAATAATTAGAACATGTAAAAATATCTCAAATGACTAATGAGTCTGCTAAATGAAACCTTGTATACTTGTTATTGCATACAGCTCCTATATTCATCCTTAACTAGTCGGTTGGAGAACAACATAGTTGGGTTTATATATAGCCCTAATAATTGAGGGAGAATACAATGGAAAGGTCCCACCCAATAAATCAAACTCAGACTGAAATTGGACCTGACCGTTACTTTCAATAGAGCAAATATGAGCAGAGCCTAGCTCAAGCACAAAGCTTCAAATCAGAAATGTAGACTGGAAATATGAGTAAAAAGAAGCAGAAAAACACTATGAAGCACTACTATAGACAAGAGATGACAACAAAATAAATGTACAAAAAAGTTATCAACTTTTAAAAAAACTGAAAAAAACTACAAGGAGAGCTCCAGAGAGGGGAAAAAATGACAGCCAAAATCCATGATAGTTTTTTGAAAGAAATGAAGCAAATGAAAAAAAAAAGATGGAAAAAAGCCCTAGAATTATAAGTGAAATAAAAGATCTTGAGGAAAGACTTGAAAGAAAAACAAAATAGTGAGAGGCTTTAAGAAAAAAGCTCAACTAAATAGAAAATTCCCTGAAAATGAGAAAGGAAGAAAACATTCTATGACTTCATGAAACAATAACACATATTAGAACACAAACTACTGGAAAAAAGAAAAGGCAAAGTATATAATACCAAAAGGAAACCCCATAAAATAGGACAGCAGAGAGATAATTAAATGACTATAAAATTTCCTGAAAACCTGATAAAAAAGGTCTCAATATCATAATTCAAAGTTCACTAATGAAAAAGTGATGAGATCATAAAGTAAAAATAGAAATAGAAATAATAAATAGAAATAATCAACTAGTTCAAAGGCCCCAAGAAAATTCTTAAGACTGTAATAACCAAGATCAATAATCAAACAAAAAATACTTAAATAACCAGAAGCAAGATGATGATAATAAGGGACCAAGTCAGGATCACAGAAGAACCTGGAATCAACTTCATTAAAGAAAAGAAATTCTTATACTGAAAATAATTTAGCATGAAAGACCAAGTACAATAAGACAGGGAGAAATGGGTTTTAAATAGAATAAAGGACTTTCAAATTCTTTGATAAAAAGACTCAAAATTTTGAAATATAAAAACATTAGTGAAGATAAATCTGAAAAGGTAAATTATACTGGAGCAATTTATTTATTTTTTCAGTTGTCAAGTCTTGTCAGTACTTTATTCTTTTTTTATAAAAGAAAGATTTTATTTATTTTGAATTTTACAATTTTCCCCCTAGTCTTGCTTCCCTCCCCCACCCTCCACAGAAGGCAGTCTATTAGTCTTTTTACTGTTTCCATGGTATACATTGATCTAAGTTGTATGTGATGAGAGAGAAATTATATCATTAATGAAGAAAAATAAAGTATAAGAGATAGCAAAATTATATAGTAAGATAACTTTAAAAAAATTAAAGGTAAATATTCTTTAGTCTTTGTTCAAACTCCACAATTCTTTCTCTGGATACAGATGGTACTCTCCATCACAGATACCCCAAAATTGCGCCTGATTGTTGAAATGATATAATGAGCCAAGTCCATTAAGGTTGCTCATCACTCCCATGTTGCTGTTAGGGTGTATTATGTTCTTCTGGTTCTGCTCATCTTCTGGAACAATTTAAAGGGGATAAATAATGAATAAAAAACAGTGTCCCTTCAGAATGACTGATAAAGCATATATTAAATGTGTACTATGCGCAAAGCATTGTGCTATGTCTGAGGATAAAAATAGAAAAGCAAAAATTATGAAGATGAAGATAAAAATTCCTAGTCAGATATAAAATTCCTATGATGCTTAGGGCATAGCCACAAAGGGTATGCTATTGCACCTTCTTTAAAATCATTCCATTAATAAAAATTATATCTAATTGTGTTGCTGAGCACTTTGATCATGAAAATTGTTTCAGCATATAGAACTGCACCCCCCACCCCCAATTGAAGTGGTTGCTGAAGGGGTAGGTTTGTAGCATTTTCAGAAGATTTTGTCAGGTCATATGTTTACAAGGATTGTTTCCTGGGATGATACCTTCAGGGGATTGACTAAAAAAAAAATCTAATAGGTTAGGGTCTTACTCCCCTTTTCAGTATTCTTGGGCTTATCTAGTCATTGTTGGCAATTGGTCAATAGTTGCTACTGATTGTAACAAGGTAGATGGATCATTTCTCCATAGAACTGCACCTTTGAATGAGGGCAGAGATTATCTCTTACCTCTTTTTGTATACCCAACAGTTACCATGTACCTGGCATATTATAAACTCTTAACAATTGTGCATTGATTGGTTGGTGAATGGATTGATTGATTGACTATCCCTGGAAGCAAAACTTTTCTTTTTTTTTTCATTTTAAAGATTTTATTTATTTTGAGTTTTACAATTTTTCCCCTTATCTTACTTCCCTCCCCCACCCCCCACCACCAAAGAAGGCAATTTGCCAGTCTTTACATGGTTTCCATGGTATACATTGATCCAAACTGAATGTGGTGAGAGAGAAATCATATCCTTAAGGAAGAAAAATAAAGTATAAGAGATAACAAGATCAGACAATAAGATATCAGGGTTTTTTTTTCCCTAAATTAAAGTTAATAGTCCTTGGTCTTTGTTCAAACTCCACAGTTCTTTCTCTGGTTACAGATGGTATTCTCAATTGCAGACAGTCCCAAATTGTCCCTGATTGTTGCACTGATGGAATGATCGAGTCCATCAAAGTTGATCATCACCCCCATGTTGCTGTTAGGGTGTACAATGTTTTTCTGGTTCTGCTCATTTCGCTCAGCATCAGTTCATGCAAATCCCTCCAGACTTCCCTGAATTCCCATCCCTCCTGGTTTCTAATAGAACAATAGTGTGGAAGCAGGACTTTTATGATGAACGTGGCACTAAAAACTGGATTATCTTTACTGGAGTCTGGGCATCAGAACGCTTATGTGTTCAGTGGTTATGGAGAAAATTAAGACAAACTGAAGGATCAGGGATTGTTTCGTTTGTTTTGATGGTTTTAAAGAAGAAAGGATAAATCAAGGAAAAAGGAATACTTGAAATGAGGAATAAGGGGTAACTTCATAATGTTTTTCAGACAAAATTGCATTTATACAAGAGAGAATAGTTTGCCAAATATTAGGAAAACCATAAATATAATAGAATAAGAACAATAAAAATTATGATTGTATCAATAGATGAAATAGAAGTTTTAATAAAATATGAAATCCATTTTGTTTAAAACAATGAAAATAGAAAAAATAAGTGACTTTTAATTTTTGTGATACATTATCAACACAAAACCAAATACTATAATTAAACATAATGAAGAAGTATAAGCAGTCTTTTCAATAGATCAAGAGTAAGACAATTGCTATTGTTTCATTTTCTTTTTTTCTTTTTTTTTTTAAGTTTTTGCAATGCAATGCGGTTAAGTGGCTTGCCCAAGGCCACGTGGCTAGGGAATTATTAAGTGTCTGAGGCCAGATTTAAACTCAGGTACTCCTGACTCCAGGGCTGGTGCTCTATCCGCTGTGCTACCTAGCCACCCTATTTTAATTTCTTTTAAAAATGTCAGTTATAGCATTGACAAGAAAAAGAATTTAAGGAAATGGATATAGAAAAAGATGAAACAAAATTAGCAATTTTTTGCAAATGATAGAATATTCTCCTTAAAGAATGCTAGAGATTTAACTTAAAAATAATTGAAACAATGTATAACTTTAGACTGATAATTGAAATAAACTCATATAAATAATGTTTTGCATTTTACAAATTAAATAGCCGAAATTTATGGAAACACATTGTATTCAGAGTAACTACAGTATGCACTAATCCAATCCCAAAGAAGTTTAAGGGTTCTATAAAAGCAACTGCAAAAAAATACTCCTTATATAAATCACTCAAATAAATAATTTGGCAAAGTTGTGTCAAGGCAATGATAATTACAAATATATATATATATATATATATATATATATATATGTTATAATATAGATTCAGAGTTATATCAATCAAACTACAAAAGGTTGTTTTATAACTAGAATAAGTTGTAATAACATCCTGCTGTGGTAACAAAAGAGGACAAATCTTGAAGGAACTAATGAAAAACAGTAGAAAGGAAGGTGGTCTAGCAGCAACAGATTTCAAACTATACTACAAAGCAAGAATCATCAAAACTATTTTTTTTGAAATAGAAAATTTTGTCAAAGGGACACATTAGGATTCTGAAATATAAGATTTAGAAACACAAGAAGATTATAGTGTTTGATAAATATAATGATCTCAAACACTGCTATAAGAATTCAATATTCAACCTAATCTATTAGAAAATTTAGCAGACTAGCATAAATTAGTCAAAAATCTCATAACACATTCTACAATAAGCTCCAAATTGTTGAATGAATGGATTTTGAAAGGCCACATCACAGTTTAGAAAAACAACTTTTGCAACTCTGTGTAGGGAAAGAGTTATTCAATGAACAAAAACAAGAGAGGATTACAGGGGAAAATGGAACATATTTATGTAAAATTACATTAGTAAGCATTTATTAAGTTCCTAATACGTGTCAGGAATTATTTTAAACAGTGAGGATACAAATAAAGGCAAAAACAGTCCCTGCTATCAAGTAGACAACAGTCTAATGGGAAAGGAAAGAGCAACATAAAGACAGCTATGTAAATCTAGCCATAGATCAGTAAAATGGACATAAAAGTCATCAGAATAACATGGAAAAGCATTTTTTTTGGGAAATGGTAGGTTTTAGATGAAATTTGAAGAAAGCCAGGGAAACTAGGAGACAGAATCAAGTTAGTAGAGAATTCCAGGAATGAGGTACAACCTAGTGAGGTTGTCTGGTGGGGATAGGAAGCAAGCTAATGTCACTGGATTATACCAGCATCTGGAGTAGTGAAATGTGATAATACTGGAAAGGAGGGAAGACATCAGATTATTGAACACTTTAATAGCCAGCAGATTTTGTATTTTATTTTGGAGGTAATAGACCTTCTCTTTAACAGAATTATTTTAATAGACAAGTGAAAGATAGAATGGAGTGCAAAAAGATGACACCAGAAAGACCTACTAGAAGTCTATTGCAACAGTAAGAGGAAGAGAGTTGTGGAAGAATCAGTTGCAAAGGGGTCTTATATGCAAGAGATGTTAAGAAGGTAGCTAACAATCTTTTGCAAAAACAAAATGAAAATAGCTAAAATTAGAAGGGAAATAGTTAACTGCATGGAGCACTAGGGGAATCTATGGAGTATGGTTCTTAGATAAAAGTCTTTGGTCTCTGTTTTGCTTTGTTTTGCTTTGTTTTCCCTCTAAGACTTTGAACAGGGAGTGTTGCTTCATGTGCATTTATCCAGGCCACTTGTGACTTCTGTCTTTGCTACTGGAGTTTACTGTGGAGTCCCAGTTGAGTCTGACCACCTGGGCCTCCTACCTTTTTCCTAACATCAGCCCTGATGTACCTTCGCTGCCTTTGGTTTCCTGATCCTCCACTATATCAGCTATGCATAGACATGGCTTTATCTTTGATCTTGTCATTTCCCATATGTTCCACTTCAATGTTCATGAACTCTGAATTCCTTTATCTGATCTCAAACTTTTATCAACCCATCTTTTTCCTCTGCCATGTAATTTTCAACCCTGTTTTCAATCTTACCATGCTATCCAATCCTCTTATCCCTCAATTTATTTCCCCGGACCATCAGACATAAATTAACTTTGCTATATTAACTCCTTGATGAGTGAATTCAACTTTACACTATCACCATGATTGTCTATATGAATTGTTTTAAAAGATAAAGAGAATTTTATTGGTTTATTTTTAGTAAGATTTAACTCACTGAGATTTCCTTTCCTTTTCCCCAAGAGTCTGTCACCCCTTCAAAATATGAGAAATTCACAGAGGGACATGAATTAGCATGACCCACTCATTCTTTCAGTGTTTGAAGAAGTTTATGAGAATAGAGAAGCAAATGATTCCAAATTCCAAATAATATAAGACTCTAAAGTAAAATCACCCTCTCTGTACCTGAAATTGCCATATTAGTGACACTATTTTAAAATATATGTGTACCTGATACAGGTAGCAAATAAATGTTTAGATCTATAATGAGTAATGGGAACATATTTCATGGATTATTTGGAGAGAGAGAGAGAGAGAGAGAGAGAGAGAGAGAGAGAGGCAGAATGAAAACATGGATGTTTGAATTGCATGGGAATGCCAAAAGTTATGGAAACAGGGTTAGTTAGCCATAGGGGTCTGCCTGACTAGTTCTAGTCTAGAGAAATTAGAACATTTTGTTGATTTGATTTTTAATGGGACTTAACTCATTAAGGTCTCCTTTGCTTTTCCCCAACTGTCTGTCATACCTTTAAAATGTGAGATCTATAGAAGGACATGAATTAGCAGGGCGCACCCATCCTTTCAGTGTTTGAAGAAGTTTATGAGGGTAAATGATTCCAAATCTCTGGTATATGCATTGAGGAGGCAATGATGGCTTCCATGGCCTCAGCTGGCACTTGATCCCCACCTCCATCGGATCTGAACCATTAATGCATGCTTTTGTCTGATCCAGCAAAACTTTCTATAGTTAATCCACACCTGAATCCTATAATCCTCTCTTGACCTTACTATGCTGTTTTGTGTATTTTAAATGAAAATACCCCCCAAGCTGTCAAGAACTGGCAATGGTCTGATTTATATAAAGAGTCAAAACAATGCACAGTGTCTGACTAGGCAGAGGAGACTGATAACAATGAAGGACTTCAAATGAAGGCATTAGCTTGAATTTATGTTTTTCTAACAAAAACCAAACACTCACAGAGCCTGATGTTTTAAGGAAACAGAAGGCAATTTATTGACTTGCTGAGAACATATCTTACTTGTAATCATTTCTAAAAAGAAAGAAAAGCAGAGGAAGTAATTCAACATGATGTTTCTTCCCTAATTTCCTTATTTCTGTTGCAGGGATCACCCTCTTTCCAGTCACTCAGATCTGCAACTTCAAAGCCATCTTCAGTATTTCTTCCTCCTCACTCCCATGCATTGTTGACAAAGTTGTGGTTTTCATTGTTCCATTCTACTCCACCCCATTGCTTATATATGTCTCCCATCTCACCTCTCACACAACCACTGCAATAGTTCAGGTCCTTGTCATTTCCTGATTGTACAATGCTAATACGCATCTATTTGGTCTGGGATCATGAAATTCTGGAATTAATATGAAAAGCAACTCAGAGGTCATCTAGTCTAACTCTAATATTTTAAACATGAGTAAATATAGACACTGGAAAGTTAAGTAATACCCTACTCAAGGTCACACAAGAACTAAGTATCAAGTTATTGGATATGACCTTCAAATTTGAGTCCAGAGCTAGTAGTTCTACCTTGCTTTAATACATTCCTTTGTCAAGTTAAAAAGGTTTTACACCAATAAAATCAATGCTACCAAAATTAGAAGAAAAACAAGATGCTGGGAAATAATCTTCACAACTAAAAGCTCTGATAAAGGTCTCATTTCTATAGAGAATTGCTTCAATTTTATAAGATTGCAATTCATTTCCGAGTTGATAGTCAAAGGGTTTGAATATACAGTTTTCAAATGAAGTAATTAAAGCTATATATAGTCATATAAAAATTCTCCAAATCATTATTGATAGAGAAATGCAAATTTAAGCAATAAGATTGGCTAAAATAACAAAAAGGAAAGGATCACTATGGGAGAGGTTGTGGGAGGACTGAGACATAAATTCATTGCTAGTGGAGTTGTAAAGTGATCCAACCATTCTGGAAAGTAATATGAAACTATGCCCAAAGAGAAATAAAACTGTTTATACCCTTTGACCCAGCAATTCCAGTTCTAGGCCTTTATCCAGAAGAAATCATAAAAAAATGTGAAAAGTCCTACATGTTCCAAACTATTCATAGCAGTTCTTTTTGTAGTGGCAAAGAATTGTAAATAGAGGAGTTGTACATCAATTGAGAAATGAATAAGTAAGTTATGGTACATGAATATTATGGAATATTATATTCTATATGAAACCCTAAATGGTCAGACTGTAGAGAATCAAGGAATAAATTATAGGAGTTGAGGTTTAGCAAGGGGAGCAGAACCAAGAGAATGATTTACATATTAACATTGTAAAATGATCAACCTTGATGGATGCTGCTCCTTTCAATAGTTCAGAGAGCTAGGACAACCCCAGGAGACTGGCTATGGACAATGCTATACCGATCTAGAGGAAGAAAAACAAAACAAAACAAAGCAAAGCAAAAAAAAAAATTCCTTCAGAATCTGATGAACACTACATTCACTTTGTAAAAAAAAAAAAAAACCTCATATATTTCTTTCCCTTAATCCTAATTAGCCCAAAATGATTAATCTATAAAAATGTTTAACACAAATGTTTATGTACAATATTAGCCTGACTGTTTGCCACTGAGGGGAGGGGGTGGGAAGAGAGGATGGAAGGAAATTTTGTAACTTAAAAAAAAAACATAGGCATAGGTGATGCTGAAAAACTTTCATAACATGTGTATGGAAAAATAAAATATCAATAAAAATACATTCATTTTTCCAATTCCTTCTTCATATTGTTGGGAAGTAATAGATTTAATAAGGTGTAGCTAGGGGAACAATGGATAGAGTACTGGCCCTGGAGTCAGGAGGACCTGAGTTCAAATCCAGCTTCATTCACTTAATATTTACCTAGCTGTGTGACCTTGGGCAAGTCATTTAATCCCATTGCCTTAAATAAATAAAACTTTTGTAAAAAGAAGTTTTTCTAAGTCCCTATTGTCTTCACCAAAGAACCTCAGACCTTATATAGCTTCCAGATTCTCCTATGCTTCAGTAACTGCCAATTAAAATGTAAATTACAAATATTTAACAAACTAAAAAAAAAGACAAAGAAACACAGATAATGTTAATATGTGGTTTTTCTAAGTCAAGGAATCCTTGCATATAGGTATTTCTAGTTGAGTTCAACATTTTTGATTCACAATACAAAGATTTCTACTAGATATTTAAAGCTCTTCAGAATCTGACTCCAGCTGGCCTTTCCAGATTGATTACCTACTTACTGTTTTGCATTCAAAATAAAATACTATCTGTTCCCCATACACAGCAATTTATTTTATACTTCTCAATGTTTGCATATCCCCTATACAAAGAGATTCTCTGTCCTCTGTCCTAAATTTCTTTGAAGACTCAGATCAAATGCTTCTTACAATAAAGCTTTTCTAATGCCTATCCCAACCAGAAACCATACAGAGATTATTAGCACAGTAGGTGTTTTAACAATTGAGTTGAAGGATCAAAAAAAAAAACTCTGAAACTGGGTAGTCTATACACATATGTATCTATCTATCTATCTAGGTATTAGCCTATATACATATATTTATGTATGTATGTATGTGTCTTCTAGCAGACATTCCATTGATCTCTAGGGTTAGGGAGAAAATAATATTTAAAACAGAAATGAGCAAGAGGGAGCATATATCACAAAAAACTTCTGAAAAATTTAAATAAATAAAAATTCTTGGGTTGATGTAAAAACTGTATTCATAGAATGTTAGACTGGAAGGAACCTTGGAGATCATCCAGTACAACCCCCTCATTTTCCAGATGGGGAAACTCAGCCAAGGAGGTTAAGTGATTTTTCCCAGGGTTGTGCAACTAATTAGTGATATGATGATCTAAATTTCTTATTAATTAGTCTATCAATTCACATCAACATCAATGGAAAATTTTTATTTAATTGCTAATGTGGCAAGCAGAATATATAATAAGCAGATTTTTTTGCTTGTACATATTATCCATGTATTTTGCTACAAATATCTACCTCTTCAATAAGATTATTAAATAAATTTTGATTCATGATCATTGATTTTTCCCTTTGATGTTTTTCTTTTTAGGTTTTTGGCTAGGCAATGGGGTAAAGCAGCTTGCCCAAGACCACACAGCTAGGTAATTATTAAGTGTCTGAGATCGGATTTGAACTCAGCTACTCCTGACTGCAGGCCAGGTGCTCTATGCAATGCACCACCTAGCTGCCCCTCCCTTTGATTCTTAAGAAAAAATGTGACTGATCTTTTTTTGTCTTCTAACTGTATTCCAGAGAAATGATCAATCACTGGCAATATTTCTTACTTTCTGATTCTGACAGCAGCTTAAAAAGTCTCTTAAATGAAGAGTGGATTGACAGAGTGGATAGAGTATTTTAAAGGACAATTGTTGTTCAGTTGTTTTTAACTCTGTGTGACCCTGTTTTGGGTTTTCTTGATGAAGTTACAGGAGTGATTTACCATTTCCTTCTCCAACTCATTTTGCATATGAAAACACTGAAACAAAAGGGGTTAAGAGGCTTGCACAGGATCACACAGTCAGTAGGTATCTGTGGTCAGATTTGACCTCAGGAAGATATCTTCTTAACCCATCCAGCACTCTATCCATTGAGCTAACTGCCTTTTAAAGGACAATACAACTTTGAATTTAAAGTGATTGTAAAGAAAAAAAAAACCCAGTATATGAAAATTTCATTATGCAAATTGTTATATTTCACAAAAAATAAATCCTGACATAAGATAAATTATGTCTATGTTTTCTCTCCCTATAGAATATATTTTGCAATTTATTTTATTTTGCAAGCACCTACAACAGTGCCTGACATAGATTCAGCAAATGTTTTTTGAGCAGGTTGGTTGTATTCTAATGGATATATATTTTTTAGAAATCTAGGGAAAAGTCCTTAAAAATGTCAGGTAGGCATTCAATGTCAATCACCAGAAAAAGAATCAAAAAAGTCATAGAAAACGTCTAATTTCTATGCCTGACAACTGAACATTACTGGCTTATTTATTGTGAAGACAAGGTATTTATTTAATTCACTATAGTCAGCCCACAGAGTCCAAAGCGACTTCCAAGAAAAGGACTATAACTAAACCCTAAAGCAAAGAAACTTACCATAAAAGAGAACATCAAAAGTCCATTGCTCTCTGCTCAATTTTCACATGCTTTGTATTTACTCTTCAACCACAACTATTACTTAGATGTCATGAATTGGAAAATAGGGTTACTCAATTTTGGAACTTCTTAGAACAAAGAATTCAGATGTTAGAAGTCAAAGTTAAATCAGCTACACTGTCTCCCTTAAATTCCTCTGTTACTAATCCCCACCATCACCACTACTCACAAATTTCTGGTTACAGATTAGTGTCTTTAAACACTGAAGGTATTTAACAAAAGTTTTTGTATAAAATTTGTGATTATAACCATTTTTAATTTTTAAGAGTCTAACATCTGTCCATGAATTATTCCATGCTTGTGATAATATAATTCTTTTTTAAGACTTCAAAGAAGAGTTTATTAAAATAGAATCAACATAACCTGGGGGGGGGGAACCTTTATTAACTTTGAACTCAAAAGATCTTGGTTCAAATTCTGAATCTGTTACTTGTTACCTGTGATACTGGGCAAGTCATTTAAACTCTTTTAGTCTATTTCCCTCATATATAAGATGAAGGAATTGGGTTAAATAAATGCTAAAGCACCTTTCAATTCAAAATCTAGGATCCCTCCAAAATTTAAGAACAAAAGTTTGCCTTTGAAAAAAGGTTCTGAAATGATATCCAGCTCCAGAAAAGAACTCAGAATCTGAATGCAGATTTTAACAGATTTTTTTTTAAGTTTATTTTTCTTGGGATTTTTTTTTAGTCTGCATTCTCTTTCACAACATGATCAATGTGGAAATATATATTTGCCCAATTGCTCATGTATAACCTATATAAAATTGTGTGCCCTCTCAATGAAGGGGGAGGAGAGGGAGGAACAGAGAGTATTCCAAACTCAAAATTTTAAAGAATGAATGTTAAAAAATATTTTATCTGTAATTGGGAAAAATATTAAAGAAAAAATAAAAATGAGAAATTTCTACTATTGTGCCCTTATTTTATTACACCAACCTTTTCTTTCAGTGAATTTTACTTTTGCTCTTGGAAGGCAATAGTGAATCAGAACAGCACATTTTTGTTGCTAGATGAGTATAAGAAAGTTCTTGCCCTTACCTTCTTGCATATGACAATTTTAAAGCAGAATCTTGGGACTGGGGAGAGGCCTCCTTCTCTCTATCTTCCCACACAGCTCCTTTGGAGGTATTATTGGTGTTATTATTGCTGCTGCTGCTGCTGCTGCTGCTGCTGCCTTGGCTGCTGCTATTATTGTAGGATAGAATGCCCAAAATAAATTTTGGGAACACAGGCTTATTTTCTTTTTTCTCCTGGTTGATTAGTGATGTTGTTTTGTTTTGAGTTTTATTGGATTTTAATATTTTATTTTTTCCCAGTTACATGGGAAAACTATTTTAACCTTCATTTTTATGATTTTGAGTTTCAAATTCTTTCATCCTATCTCTCCTCACCATGATTGAGAAGGCAAGCAATTTGACAAAAGTTATTTGTGTGCAATCTTGCAAAAGATGTCCATAATAATCTTATAATACATACTCATTTTTTATGTTATTTTATTTTATTTTTTTAAGTACATGCAAAGATAGTTTTCAATAATCATCTTTTGGTAAACTTTTTGTAAACATTTATCTACCTATCTACCTTTTCTGCCCATGACAGCAAGAAGTCTGATAAAGGCTATAAATGCAAAGGATTGAACTAGAGTTACAATAAATTTTCTGTTTCTGAATCAGATAGTTATCATGGACTATGGACCCTAAACCCATCCAGGCAAAGGCAGTTAAAAACAGTATGCCTTCTAATCTTAAGCAAGTCAAATGGAATAATCCTACCTACCTCTTAGGACTGTGAGAATCAAAGATGAAAATGACTACAGGGGCGGCTTGCAAAAAAAAAAAAAAAAAACTTAAAAAAAAAAGAAAATGACTACAAAAGCATTTTGGAAATTGAACAGTGCTCCAGAAATGTAGGGTATCATTTTTGCCTGAAGTCCATATTTCTTTTTTTTTAGGGTTTTTTATTGCAAGGCAAATGGGGTTAAGTGACCTGCCCAAGGTCACACAGCTAGGTAATTAAGTGTCTGAGGCCGGATTTGAACTCAGGTACTCCTGACTCCAAGGCTGGTGCTCTATCCACTGTGCCACCTAGCCACCCCCCTTTTTTAAAGAAAGATTTTATTTATTTTGAATTTTATAATTTTTTCCCTAATGTTACTTCCCTCACCCTACTCCCCCAATGAAGGCAGTCTGTTATTTTTTACACTGTTTCCATGTTATACATTGATCTAAGTTGAATGTGATGAGAGAGAAATCATATCCTTAAGGAAAAAACATAAAGTATAAGAGATAACAAAATTACTTAATACGATAGCATTTTTTTAAATTAAAGGTAATAGTTTTTGGTTTTTGTTCAAATTCCACAATTCTTTCTCTGAATACCTATGGTATTCTCCATCACTAATAATATAATTCTATACTTTTATGTTAGCTTCAAATATTTCACTTAGAAAATCATGAATGTTAGATCTGCAGAATGAGAACTCACTCCTATAAAATGAGTGTATTGCCTTCATACATTTCTTCTTATTGATTTTAATTAGCCACTTAAAATCAGCTATAAAATGCTTGGAATACTTATAATCAGTCTTTATCTTTGTGTACACAGACACATATATGTATATATGTGCATGTGTGTATGTATGTGTTTGTGCATTTAAATGAGTGAGAAACAGTTCTTTTGATTGAATGGAAGAAAATCTAAAAAATCAATCTGCTGAAAGGTAAGCTATATCATTGTGTGTGTAATTTTTTAAAAGCAGACTCTACAACAAAAAAGCACAGGTAAAGACAGTAATGACAGGTAAACAAATTATCTTCTCTGCTCCTGAAGTCCTTAGGGAAAGGCAAAAGAAATGTTAAGGTGGGGAAGAACAGAGAATGTCATGAAAGGCAAAGTAATAAAAATATGCCACATCATACAATTGGTTTCTAGTATATGGTAATGTTAATGATTTAATGTATCATCTAGTACTTTAAAGTCAAGGAGCTATTAGCCTTAGTCGGCTACAGGGTCTATTTTCATACATTAAGAGCTTCTTGGCTTTGAAGCAATTGGAAATTAGTGTCTAAAATGCCATATCATATGCGAAGATGATTATTCATTCACATGCAATAATACATTTTAGAAACATTTTCAGAGATAGAAGGAACTTTGTATTTTTTATTGTGTCATTCATCTAAGAGATATAGAGTCTCTTAATTCTTCCTTAGCTTTTAAAGACTGTCAAATTTCAAAACTCTGGTACAGAGGATTGAGAGGAAGGCATGGATGGAGACAAATTTAGATTCCCCCTTACACTCAGTATCAGTGGACCATGGACTTTAAACTCAGTATCAGGAGGAAAAAGTTCCCAAGGGAAAAGTACCTCCAAGTTAAAAAATAGTGCTTATGCTTATCATTTTTTTTTTAGGTTTTTGCAAGGCAAATGGGGTTAAGTGGCTTGCCCAAGGCCACACAGCTAGGTAATTATTAAGTGAATGAGACCAGATTTGAACCCAGATACTCCTGACTCCAGGGCCAGTGCTTTATCCACTACACCACCTAGCCTCCCCAACTCATCATTTTTCTAAAGATTCTAGAGACATAGTTTTTCTTCTCTAATAGTTTAAATTCCAAAATAAAAATTCAGTATCTATCTATAGAGTATACAAGAATAATTCACATGCAAATATCAGAAAGAAGCAAATCTATTATTTCATGTAGAATATATTTTGAATTAAAAAGTTTGCCTTCTTCCTATCTTCTTTTCAGGATCCTGTTCTGGTTATAATTAATAAATCAATCAATCAACAAGCATTTATTATGTGCTTACTCTCTTTCAGGGAAAGGGAAACAATGTGAGAAAAAATTAGTAAAATAAAATGTCGAGATACCAAACTAAGGAATGTCAAAATCATCCCAAATGCATTTAAAGATGAAAAGATGAAAATATCAAACAGAAGAAAATTAAAACAGATTAAAGAGATTTTTCTACACTAAAGAGTAGAACCATTTTATTAGAACCCTAATATCATAATTCTAAATTGGATTTAAAGGAAGCAGAAATGGTACTAAAGTGAAATGATGGAGAAAGCAGTGAAGCTAGTTTACATGTATGTAGAGAAGATCCATTCCAGAGATAATACAATTGTGAGGTTATCCAAACAATTGTGAGGGTGCAAAAATTATGTGAAGAAGGAAAAGTTATACTAGAATTGGCAATGATTTCAGACAATATAGATTCCAGATAGCTCAATTAAAGAAGTCTTATACATACATATATGAGACACAGAGACATATATGGTGGTAATAAATTAGAAACTTAGAAGGTGCATATTAATTGGGAAGACTGAATAACAACTCATGGAATATGAATGTATTAGAATATTATGTTACTATAAGAAATGACAAAAGAAGTAGTTGTTTGAACTAATACAAAGTGATGTGAACAGAACCAGGAAAACAATTTATGCTATGAGCATAATATTTTTAATGAATGAATTTGGAAAACTTTTAAATTCAGATCAAAGAAAGTGCTCTTCACTTCCTGACTTACAGGTGAGATGAACTAAATATGCATAGTGAGACATGCATTTTTGTTAACTGGGAATTTGTTTTGATTGACTATTAACATTATTGCATGTGTTATTTTGTTTTTATTTTCTTTTTTCTCCCTTTATGAAAGTCTGGGAATGGAAGGAAAAGAAAACAAATGTTTATTAATAGAAAAACTTCATTTTAAAAAACTTCAGACCTTATAGAAAAAAGTCACTGAGAAAACATCAATAGCCATAGAGATCCTATAGCTATAGAATAGCTATAGAAGAAGTTTCATCTTGATGTGAACTGAGAACATCTTTAGATGAGGATATTGAAAGGGAACAATCAGAGTTTCATGAGCAGCATTCTATTTCTGAAATATGCAGAAAAATACAAGAACCCACTGCGCTTATTGTTTTTTGATTACAAAAGGCATCTGACTCAGTAAAACAAATTATTACCTCATAAGCTCTTTTCCAAGTTACCTCCTATACACAAATCAAAAATCATTCAACATTCATTTAAAAATATAACAATACAAATAACTCAGTTCAACAATTTCTAATACACTTTAGACAAGGAATAAAATGGGATACAGTGTGCTCTCCAAATGTGTTTGTCACTGTGATGAAAGAGATACACCACAGAACGCAGTTCAAGTTGAAAGGGATTTTTTTATGAATGATGAGATTCTTCAGAGCAAAAGTGTGAAAGACAAACCCACCTTCTACATAGGACAAACACCACTTCCAAGTATAGCTCAAAACAGACTAATATATAATTGGGGATATTAAAATAATGTCACATTACATTTTAAAATTTTGACAATATGTAGCCTAGCAATTGACAGGTCATTGCTATTTCTATTTGAACTTGAGCACGCTATTCAAGGGGATCCTATTTTCAGAAGTTATTGTGCTGAATGCACAATGAAACCACATAACATTTCAGAATCTCCTCTAAGAGATGTATAATAATTAAAAGAAGTCTGGTCTTATCTTCCACACAGTAATGTTTAAAGAAATGAGGACTGCTTACTGTCCAGATCACAATGTACTTTATAACCTAAAGAGTCTGTCCACCAGTAGGCATATCTAGGACAGAAAATAAAGATGGATTATAAATTGACCTTAGAGTTTAAAAGACAGGACTGAATTGGGGAAATGGCAAAATTCCCTTACTGATTACAAGACTTCCATGAAAGTATAGACATATATGTTGTTTTGTCTGTTTGTTGTTTTTATCAACATTTTACTGGTATTATTATATGGCAGGGAGAAATAGAATACAACATTCTCTGAAGAAATAAGTCTGAATATCACATAGACCACAATAAGCAGGTGCAAAGTATGTATATACAGATGGAAATAAAGCATCAGAATAAGTAAATAGATTAACAAATTATGGTATATGAATTTTATGGGATATACTTTAATAAATAAAAATGGATAGATTCAATGAAATCTACTACAACTTATATGAAGTGATACAATTAAATGAAAAGTATCAAGAAAAAAAGAACTAAAACATGCATTCACAACAGTATAAAAACAACTTTCAAAAACTTAAGTACTGATCAATGCAATAACAAACCATTATTCCAGATGTTTAATGATGAACTGTGCTGTCCACAGTTGGCAAAAAGTTGATGGATTGAAGATGACAAATAAGATCATTTTTGGACAATATGGGAATTTATTTTTTGTTAAAATGGTTTTGTTTTTCTGGTTAACCTTTTATGTTTCTTACAATGTTTTTCTTTTTCCCAAAGGAAAAGGGCAGATTTGATTAAAAGAAAAATATTTGTTTGCTGATGAAAAAATATTTGTTTAAAATAAATAACTGTTGCAAAATATATTTTCACTAAACTATATGATATGAGAAGATATGATTTTCATACAAAGAGGGTAAGGGATGACATATGAATAGCCAGAATATTTCATTAGTATGTTCAAAATAGACTAATCAATCAGCTGGAGGTTTTGAAGCATCTACTATGTGTCATAAGATGTGCTAATGCTCAGAATCCAAAAGAAATATATATATATATATATATATATATATGTATATATACATATATATTGTGTATAAATATGTTTATACATGTATGTTTGTATTTTGTTGTTATTTAGACATTTTTCTGTTCTTTCTGACTCTTCATGAGGCCATTTGAAGATTTTTTTTGGCAAAGAGCTGAAGTAGGTTGTCATTTCTTTCTGGTCACTTTACAGATGAGAAATGGAGGCATGCAAGGCTAAGTGACTTGACTACACAGCTAATAAATGTCTGAGATCAGATTTGAACTCAGAAAGATGAGTCTTTCTAACTTCAGGGTGGATGTTCTAACTACTGTGTCACCTAGCTATTCATAGATAGCTGATAGATAAATAGATAGACAGATAGAGAGAGAGAGAGAGAGAGAGAGAGAGAGAGAGAGAGAGAAGGAGAAGATAGATGATAGATAGATAGAGATGGAGATAGATATATAGCTATATAGTTGTGCGCAGTCATTTCAAATGTGCCCAAATCTTCAGTTATTCTTGGCAAAAATCCTGGATGATTTGCTATTTATTTTTTCAGTTCATTTTACAGATGGGGAAACTAAGGCAAGAAGAGTTAAATGATTTGTCCAAGATCATATAGCTAGTAAATGTCTGAGACCAGATTTCCATTCAGGTCTTGTGACTCCAGGTATGGTGCCCTATACACTGTTCAACATATCTGATACACACCCGTTTATGTATTTTATATATATATATATATATATATATATATATATATATATATATATGTACAAATATGTGCATACACTTAGATGCATCTTATGCAAACATGAATTTATATATACATATACATATACACATATATGCAAGTTCTGGTGTAGGGTATAATTAATAACTGATAGAATCTGTAAAGACTTTTTAAAGGAGACAAAATGGCATGGCTATGTGGTGCAGTGGATAAAGCACCGGCCCTGTAGTCAGGAGTACCTGGGTTGAAATCTGGTCTCAGACACTCAATAATCACCTAGCTGTGTGGCCTTGGGCAAGCCACTTAACCCCATTTGCCTTGCAAAAACCTAAAAAAAAATAGGAGACAAAATTTAGGCAGTCTGGAAAAGAGTGAAGAGTTTCCAGGAATGAACATGAGGAAGCAGCCCAATACAAGCATTAGAAAATGAGCCAATGCCACCCTGATATACCAGACAAGTCAAAAACTGTCAGAGTAATTTAGCATATAGCATTACAGCCACAAAAAAAATGGAAATTAAATTTGGATCAGTAAAGCAACACTGAAACCAAAGTAATTCTATTGTGTAATACACACAATTCTTCTATAAACAATTTACATGTGGATGTCATGATTTCCTTTATACTGACTGTCTGGAATTTCTGAGTTTTGTAACTACAGAGAAAAGTTAAATCTACTTTGGTCAATAGCATAACAGTGATAATGTATACAATCACTGTCTCATTGCAAAGAAGGCCAAAGTTACATTGTAAATATTTCCATAATGTAATTCTATTTGTTTTATAGAAAAGTGACCCAAAGAATAGAAAATCACTTTATTTTTATGAAAACACAATTCTAATGTTCATTATTATTATTTCTAAATTATTTTTCACTTAATATATCTTGATAATATCCTTAGACCTAAAAGGGTTTTTTATGAATATAAAACATTTTTCTAGGTTCTTCAGAGTTCTACCTAGGGAGAGGCAACTGGGACTTTTCCCCAAGATAAAAAAGTTTTTAAGAGAGATAGTAAATCATACATATGAAACCAGAAGGTACCTTATAGTCATTTACTTTAAAACTTCATTTTACACATGAGGATACTGAGGCCAACAGATGTTATGTAATTTTCTCAAGGTCAACTAGATAGTAAGAAGAGGAGATGAATTTTAAACTCAGGTTTTCTGATTCTAAATTCAGTTCCTTTTCAACTGAAGCACTTACTGACAACATTTTCAACTTCTCCTACCTTGATCTACCCCAAATACATCTCCTGGGTGACTTGTTCCCTTCCTAGCTCTTTCCTTAGCAACAGCAACATGCTTCATCCTGTTACCACCACCCTTTTAGCAGCATATTTAAATCAAGGTCTCTTAAGATTCACTTCTCCTGCTGCTCCCTTAACACAGGTGAACGTTTTGTTAGAACTTCTCTAATCTTCTAGCTTTGCAGAATTGAAACTCTGCAGAACTCTGAAAACCAGAGGCATAATGCCAAAGCATCTTTATGCATTGAATTCAATCACTCCCCATAGAGGGAAGGCAAATTTATTCCATTTCTTACAGTGCATGGCCTTTTTTTTAATTCTGTATTCTTACTTGAACAAACAGTACATTCTTTATTCTTTGTTTTACTTATTAATCACATATTCCATTCCATGACCCTTTCCTTTTCCTAGACTGTTTCTCCTGTTTCATGATCCAGAGCTGTGTGAGCCTGAGAGGGGAGAAAGGACAGGAAAAAAGGGGAAAACGAGCTAGAATATCACAGGTGTGTTTGGAAAAATCCTTTAGAAGTAGCAGTGATTTGAAGCAGCAGGAGTCAATGTGAACATTTGTTGGTAAAAGTCAATGCAAAGCACAGTAAGAGACATATGGGAAATCATTTTCTCTCTAATGACTGTCGTGACATGCTTGTTGCTCAGAAACAGCTAGATAAAAGGAAAGTATCATATTTAAAATGTAACCCAAAGGTCTTCTGAACACTCACCCAGGTGACAAGTGGCAAAATGAAACAAAAAGAGATGTTTGAAGTATCTTTTGATAGACTACCAAGAGGATAACTCTTACATTTTAGGGTCATTATTTCTTATTTTTAAAGTTAAAAAAATGTTTGATGAGAGATGTGGCATGGAAAGATGAATTCCTAAACCTTTTTGCTTTCCATTAAAAGCAGGTGGTTGACTGTCAGTTAAGCTAGAAACAATTTTAATTGTTTGCTCTGAAAAGTACCTAAAATAAATTCCAAGCTTGGAAATGTTAGCTTGGAATTTATTTTAGGTTCTTTTCAGAAAGTACTTTTCAGAGTTTCTCTCTGTCTCAGTCTCTCCTTTCTGTCTCTCTGTCTCTGTCTAAACAACAAGAAAAAGATGAACAGATGACAGAGACAGAGACAGATATGGAGACAAGAGACAGAGAGAAAGAAAAAGAGAATAAGACAGAGAGAGAGGGAGAGAGAGAGAGAGAGAGAGAGAGAGAGAGAGAGAGAGAGAGAGAGAGAGAGACAGAAACAGAGACAGAAACAGAGACAGAGAGAGACAGAAAGAAATAAAGACAGAGAAAGATACACACACACACACACACACACACACACACACACACACACACAAACACAGAAAGAGAGACAGACAGACCAACACAGAGAGAAAAAGAATAAGAGACAGAGAGAGAGAGAAAAAGGCAGAGAGACAAAGACAGAGAGAGATCAAATCTCTGAATCAGAGACATCAAGTTCAAGTCTCTGTTGTAACATGTGCTAGTTCTATGAGTCTGGGCATGCCAATTAATCTTTCACTGACTCAAGATTCCCTAAGATCATAAATTGCAGATCTACATTGGGAGAGGTATAGTGTTCTACACTGGTGTTCTACACCAATAAATTATTAGGGCAGGGCCCAAAACAAATAAACAAATATGCTAAATTGAAATCCTAAAGCAGAGAAATAAATTGATTGCTATCAATTATACTTAAAGGAGGGCAGCTTGGCAGTTTAGTGGATAGAATTCTGGGCCTGTAATCAGGATGACCTGGCTTCAAATTTGGTCTCAGACTCTCACTAGCTGTGTAACCCTGAGAAAGTCATTTAACTCAGCTAATCTCAGTTTCAATATCTGTGAAATGATTTAGAAAAGGAAATGGCAAGCTACTCTAGTATCTTTGCCGAGAAAACCACAAATACAGATCAAAAAGGGTCGGATAAAAACTGAACAGCAGTGACATTTGTACCAAATAAATGTGATTAACTTTTTTTTATATTTTTCATCCAGACTTTTGATTTCATGGATGGAGTAAGGTGGTGGGGGAATGCTGATGTGGAAATTCCCTCTAGTGAAGCACATCAGAAATTTATCTGTGATTTATAACCTCCAATGTCTGCATAAATGGTCACACAGCTAATCTACTTTACAGGCAGGACTTTAACCCAGGTCTAATTCTGCTGTCTTCATTTTGAATAAGTTCATACTGGTCTTTTCAGATTTTTTGAAACCATTTTCCTAGTCATCCTGAAAAATACAAAAATCTATCATCACAATCTTATACCACAACTCATTCTGACATTCTCCAATTTATGGGCATCCCCTCAACTAATAATTATTTGCCACCATTAAAAGGGCGATTACAAATATTATTATACCCAAAATTTATTTTCCTATTCCTTTCATCTTTTTGAGATGCAGATCTAGTAGTGGTATTGTTGGGTCAAAGAGGATGCACTGTTTTATAACTTTTGGACATAGTTCAATATTATTCTAAGGAATGACTATGCTGGTTCACAACTCTACCAAAAGTTCATTAGGGTACCTATTTTCCAACATCTGCTCTAGGATTTATGATTTCTAATAGATGTGAGGTGTTTTAATTTCCATTTTTCTAATTACTAGTGATTTAGAGCATTTATATATATATATATATATATATATATAATTATAGAAATCTTTGATTTCTTATTCTGAAAATTATCTGCTCATTTCCTTTGACTATTTATCAATTTGGGAATGGCCCTTATTTTTTTTATAAATTTGATTTAGTTTTCTATATATTTGAGGAACAAGAATTTTATGAGAGAAACTTGTTTTTGTTTTTTTAATCTTCTTTCCTTGCCTTTTGAGATTTGTGTTTAAATATCAAATTTTCTATTTAGCTCCAGTCTTGTGATCAGGAATGTTTTAAAAATCATTATTTCCTATAAAGAATTATATTCAGTTTTGTTGAGCACATCGTTCTTGGTTATAATCTTAGTTTCTTTCTTTTTTTTGCTTTGGAATATCATATTCTAAGAACCCTAGTCCTTTAACATAGAAGCTGCTAGATCTTATTGTGAGATTGCCTGTGATGGAATGATATTAGAATATTTTCTTTCCGATTGATAGCAATATTTTCTCCTTGACTGGGAAACTGGAATTTGGCTATAATGGTTCTAGGAATTTTCATTTTGAGATCTCTTTCAGGGGGTGAGCAGTGGATTCTTTCCATTTATATTTTATCCTCTAGATCTAAGAATATGAAATATGATATTTAGATTATTTTTATCATGACTTTCAGGAAGTTTAATAATGTATAAGCTAATTTTCCCTGCTATTTTGTCAATTTTTTCAATGAGGTATTTCACATTTTCTTCTATTTTCCCCCATTATTTTGACTTTTTTTGACTGTCTCTTGATGTCTCATGGAGTCAGCTTCCTTCAGTGAGTTTTTTCTCTTTTGAAGGTGTTCTTTTCTTTAGGAAATTTTTGTGCTTCTTTTACATTAGGTCAATTCTTTTTTTAGGCACTATTATTCAGTAATTTTGTACTTCTTTTACCAAGATATTAATTCTTTTTATAAATATCTTGCTTCATTTTCATTTTTCCCTAGTGTTTTGTTCTTTATTACTTGTGTTTCTTTCTTTAATGCTTCCACAACTTCTTGTTAAATTTCTTTCCAATTAGCATTTTTCTTGAAATTTCATTTGTGCATGCTTTCATGTTATTGTCTTCTTATAAGTTTGGGTCTTGATCTTCCTGATCCTGTAGTAGCTTCTTATGGTCAAGTTTTGTTGTTATTGCTGCTACAGCTATTGTTATTATTTGCTAATTTTTTCCAGTCTATGTCTTGACTTTGAATTTTATTTTAAAGTTGGGCTATGCCCAACTTGGGGAAGTACTACCCCCAAGTTTGGGGCTTTCAGTTTTTAGAACTAGATCTAAGGCTGAAAGCTTTTGCTGCTCCCAATGTTTTGTGACCCAGGAAAAAGAATGGTCTTTGCTCTTCTGGTGTGCACTCTTGATCTTTATCCAGAAATGTGGTTGTCTCCC
The DNA here is from genome assembly GCF_037893015.1 of Macrotis lagotis. Lineage (NCBI taxonomy): Eukaryota > Metazoa > Chordata > Mammalia > Peramelemorphia > Peramelidae > Macrotis > Macrotis lagotis. Next base: position 463,916,992 of record NC_133658.1, read on the forward strand.
TTCAGTTATAAATACCAGTGATCATCTTGACCCTGGACTGTGACCTTTTTCCCTAAGGTCCCAAACATTAGGTTCTTTACCCTGGAATAGTGACCCAGAACTGCTTATGGGCAATAGTAGAGGTACCAAACAGAACCACCCAAAGTTGCAATGGATCCTCTATAACTTCTTTCTAATCAATTATTTGACCTCTTTGCTGTCTCTGAATTGAGTGCCCCTGAAGCTATTCCTTTTCTTGTACACACCTATAGGATTCATCATTGCTGTTGCCACTGTGAGCATTCTGAGACAACCTCCACTTCACATGCAGAGAGCTATTCTTTAAAAATTCTAAATTGTCTTAGCTTAGAAAAATATTTCATCCTACAATTTAGTTGGCTCTGCCACCACAGAATTAAATTGGAGCCATTATTTTTAAGTTGTCTGTAGGGAAATATTGGGAGAGTTCTTCACAGTTGTCACCTCTACTTTTCTGTCTTGGCTCCACTCCATCAAAAACTGGGACATTTTTCAATTTTAATATGGAATCAGGAGTTGAAGGATGACCTCAGAACAAGAAATTCATCAATTCATATCCTCCTCTGTTACACAGATTCTTAGCAAGGAAGTATCTTAACTTACTTGTGATATAGCATACTTGCTATCACTTCAAATTGCATATTAGTACTAATCTGTGGCAGTGTAGTACTTTCTCTACTAGAGATTTTTCCTAGAGCAAAGAAATCACAGATCTTGGTAACAATAACAACAAATTGTCCTAATTGAATTAAAATAAACACTTCTATTATAAAAAATGCCTGAGCTATTTTCATCTGTCTTGTTCTTGTTGCTGTAGTATTATTTTTAATCATGTACCAACTCTTCATGACCCCAGTTGAATTTTTCTTGGTAAAGATACTGGAATGCTTTGCCATTTTCTTCTCTAGTTCATTTTGCAGATAAAAAATGAGGCAAAGGGAGTAAAGCAATTTCCCCATCTAATAACTAATAAATATCTGAAATTTGAACTCATGAAAATGACTTTCTGATCCCAAGCCCAGTGCTCTATCCATAGTGCTACTAATTCATTCTGAAGGTTACATCCTCCTGTACTTAATTTTCAATATCATATAAGTACCAAATGATTTTAAAGGAGTGACACCTAAATTAATTAAATAAAGTGAATTTAACAAAAGTCATTAAATATCTTTCACATCTCTGGCACCATTCTTGATGCTATGAATAAAAAAGTTAGAATTAATTATCATTGAATATGGTAATTGATGATGAATTTATTCCTCTCACAAGTCATTTAATACATGCATTAAACTGCCTTTTGAAATTACAGTTTCTTACCTTCATAAAAATATGGATGATTGATGGATAAATAGATCTAAGAGCATGATAAAGATGAACATACAGAGATATAGAAAGTTGTAGATAAATAAGCAGATATAAATGATAGATAATAGACATAAAGAGAAATGGAAACAGAGTGAGAGATAGATAGGTCCATTAAAAAGTGAGCTTCTTAAGAACAATGGCTATTTTATTTGTTTGTTTCCCCTTTCTAAGCATCCCTAGTGCTTAGCACAGGGTCTGACAGTTAATAAATTCTTAATAAAATATTTGTTGACTGTTGATCTGACTGACTCACTGACCAACCAGTATGTGTCTCTCTGGTCTGCTCTGGTTTTGACCTCAAATCCCAGGGTAATATTGGAAACTCTATAATCTTGTTGGGGCCAGAATTAATAGGGAGAATTTTTAATGGACTCAATATGATTGGATAAAATTAAGTAGTCTGCAATTAGCCATAAGACAAGTAGTAGCTTCTAATGCCATAAAGGGAAGCTGTAGACACAATCAATACCTTTTGGGAACAAAAAGAAGATAAATGAAGATAAAAGGGTGACCACTTCTTATGTTGACATATACTTCTATGTGATAAATGATCTTGGATGACTTCTCATTTTTGAAATTCTGTTTCTCATTTTTCCTCCTCACCTTTACCTTCAATACTCAGTCTTCCTAGTTAAGCTCAGGGGAGGTATCTTTGGAGCTTGTCTCTTAACTTGAACTGACATTTCCAAGTTATGCAGCAGCTGTGGCAGTTGACCTTGGGATAATTATAAAGGAGTTTTCTGTAAGTGGTTTCTATGTGGAACATGTTTTACAGTGAAGGACCCTGGAAAAATTATCCCTGCCTTGCCAAAGGCCTGCAAACAATGACAAGAGTGCTTCTGCTGATGTGTTAATTAGAAATTCTGAAAAGTTGTTCATGTTTGTGCTATGCATGTTTATACAGTATGTTCTCACTTACATAATTGTTCACATTAGCCAGTAAATGTCAAGGTCAGTCTAAGTTCAGATTTTGCAAAGACCTATGTAATTATAATGTTCTTATACGTTATGGGTATTTCCCCCACTTTGGAGGTGGGGTTGAGGGTGAAGGAGCTGGTTCCTGCTTTTATTCCACTGTTTATCTCATAATCTTAAAGCTTTGGCTTCAATTGAATGAGTTCAAGTTATGTCACAGATTTTTCTTAATTACTAAGGAAGATGAATGCTTGATATGAGATGTGTGAACAGATTGCTTTTGGCATGCTGAAGAATACTTAATTTACCTATCAACTCAAGCTAATACAGCTTATTTATTACACTAATATGCTATGCAAAGTTTTGTTTCAGGATTGCTGTCACTTATACCTGCATGGTTGTATTTTACATATTAGTTATTTTATTTTGTAGGACTCTATATAGGTCAAGCATTTACTCTATTTGAAAACAGATTTTATCATGGATGAAGCTAGCATTCCAAAAAGAGAAAGAGGTCCTAGTCATTAAATTTTTTTAGAAAATTCACAGAATTATTATTTTATGGGTGTGGTTCATTTGGAAATTTTATCTTTCTTCAGTATTCTAATAAATATCTATTCATTAAACCTCTGCTTTCATTCAGTCTCTTCTTTTGTCTCTCAATTGCACTACTGAAACAACATTGTGACTTATATTCCTGCTTCAAGTCTTTGCCTATGCCACATTGTCCTCCACTAAGCTAAAAAGTAATTTCCTAAACTATAGTCATGGCCATGTAAGATTTCTATGCTTGTAGATAAATTTCAGTAATTCTTTATTATCTGCTGTATCAAATGTGGAATCCTCTGTTTCTTTTAAAGTTCTTCATTCACTGGCTCTTGCCTATTTTTTTTCAGTCTTCTTAGTATAATCTAAATTTCAGCAATACTTATCTACTTGCAGTTCCTTCAACATCACACACAATCTCTAGTCTTGGTGCCTTTACACTGGGTGTCTATTATACTTGAAAAGTTCTTCTTTTTAACCTCTATCTCTTAATTTCCATGACTCCCTTTAAGAAAAACATCAAATCTTTTATTCTTCAATGTTTCTCAGTCCCTTTACCCATATGTTCCTTCCCTCTGAGATTTCCTCCAATCTACTCTATGTTTATCTGATGTCGTTCAGTTGATCAATTATGTCTGACTCTTCATGACTCTATAGTTGGTAAAGATACTGTAGTGATTGACTATTTCTTTCTCCAATGTGTATTTATTTTGTAGATGTGGAACTGAGGCAAAGAGTTAAGTGACTTAACCAGGCTCATAAAGCTAGTAAGTGTTTTAAGAGATTTGAACTCAGAACTTTTTGATTTCAGTTCCAGTGCTTTAATTACTGCACAACCTGGCTTCCTCTTGTATAAATCTAGGTTCTAATTATTTACATGTTTTACCCATTAGAATGTCAACCTCATTATATTGATCTCAGTGAAGTGGAAGAGGGAACTAGATTGGAGACTTGGGAGTTTATAACCATTTCCCAGAAACACTAATGGTCAATTTGGAAGGTCCTTTCTTACAGAAGTAATCAACCTTTAAAAGAGCAATATTGTTGCCTACCTCTGGGTCTCCAATTCTTAAAATTGTAGTTATGTCATAATTACTTAATAAGTGATTGTTGACTAAGTGTATTATAAAGGATTATGTGAAACACACCCATAACCCCCCACACACATACATATCTACAATTAAATAAAATTGGTTTAGCTCCAGTAATTTTTTGAGAAGTTTAGGGCATTCTTTGAATTATCAGGGGGTACTCTGATTATTGGCAGTACTGGATTTCGTAATCATTCATTGAAAGAGGCCATAGTCTTTAAAAGATGTCACATTTTTGTAATAACTACAATCCAGTACAGACTATTATGCCAGTATCACAATGGCGCACATCACACCATATACATGAAATGGGATTTTTAAAAGCAGCTACAAACTTTTGTTCTGCACTGACTAAAACAGAGCTCAGTCCTCAGTAGGAAGTCAGTATCCTCAACATTTTTGGTGGTGGGGCGGGAAGCTGAGGTCTCTGCCTTAGATGCAGGCTGTCACTTATCAGAACAGTCAAACAAATCAATAAAGGCAAGGAAAGTTTTTCCTCCATAATCTCTTCTCATTCCCAGGGATCAAGTCTATTTTATAATTATGATGATTTCTTTATAATTCCAACTTTTTCATTATAAGAGTCTTGGAACCTGATATATTGTCATCATAACCTAGATGCTTTCAGATCTTCTCCTATCTAGTAATTCTAGCAGGGTAGATTCTTTAAAATACATCTGAATTCTGGGACATGTCCAGTTCTTGACCTGTTCTTTGTTTCTTCCCTGGAATTTTCATGGCAGACAGTTTACACTTATACTGATCTAAGTGAAATAGATTAAGGAACTAGATGGTCGATGAGGGTTTATGACTATTTCCAAGAAACATTAGTAATCAATTTGACATATCTTTTCTTATTATTTGCTTAATCAAAAATATTTTGTTCTTTCTCAATTCATCCCTACTAAATGTAGTATACTAAATTTAGTATAAAGTCATTTTTTTGGAAATTTAGTAATTTTTTTAGTAAGTTGAAGAACATAGTTCCTACTTCAGCAAAGTGTTTAATCAATGCTTGTTGAATTATGAAGTGAATTAATGTGAATTAACAAATATGTATTAAACACAAAATTTTGGTATGAAGGAAATAAAATATAAGAAAAGAAAAGACCCTAACTTTAAAATCATTTGCAGAATATTGTCACCTCCATAATTACCTAACTGCTTTTAAAACTCAATAAGTCATTTTACATATTGTAGGGTTATGTTTTGTTTGTTTGATAGAAATGGGATTGTAGAGTTGACCACAAGAATAATTCATTGTATTAAATTGCCAAACATTTGACCCATGAAAGGGAATGTGTCCCACAGCATTCTCAAGTACACACTAAATTAAAATCAAGTGTAATTGGGAAATATTTGAAACACATAAAATATAATAAAAACCATAAATAATATGTGGAAAATAAACCTGTAGAGTTCTTTTTTTGTAAGGTAATGGGGCCCAAGGCCACACAGCTAGGTAATTATTAAATGTTTGAGGTCAGATTCGAACTCAGATACTCCTGACTCCAGGGACGGTGCTCTAATCCACTGAGCCATCTAGACTCCCCACTGTGCCATCTAGCCACCCTGAGATTGTTTTTGTATGGTTAAGTGACATTCATTTCTACTTAAGTTTGAAACCTTGGTATAGTTATGCTCTCTACCAAGTCATGTCACCACTTGTTCAGCAATTTAAAGTTATTTGATGGTACTAAAGAGTTAAATGATTTTTCCAGGGTCATATAACATATAAAAGTTTCTCTTTCTGTCTTAATATCTAGTTTTCTATCCCTTTCATCATGCTGTCTTTGCCATTTCTCATAGACAAATTTTTTAAAGGAGTAGGTATTTATCTTTTGGTTTACATTTCTTCTCTCTCCAATTAGATTTATCATTATATGGAGAGAACAATGTTTATTGCTGTTTCTAAATTTCCCTGTTTTGAAATATGGCCATTATATGACTGGCTAGCAATGAGAAGCCACAATGAAACTACCATAAAATTCTGCCCTCAGAAGAGTTGTCATCTCCCTGCTTTTATTATCACTCATTTTTTTTAATATGATTCAAAACTATGGATTAGAGTAAAGTTGAGAGTGGGAAGTAGGGACTTCTAAACCTTATATAAGCATCCCTCTGATTACATGTTGACTTAGAAAATCTCATATTATCATTATCTCTATTCTATTGTATTTTTATTTATTTAAAAATTTTCTAATTATATCATAGTCTTGTTCAGGTCATATTTAGAAGTGTTAAAATTACAATATAGTCAATGAACTGTTTGACACTTCTATAATTCAACTTACCCCTGAACTTTTCTGGGACATCTATTCAAAGTGTTCTTTCCAGACAGGTGGAAATCAGCACATCCAGAATACAAACAAAGGGAAAAAATTAAACTTTTGGACAGTACCAATAGTTGACATTGTTTACATTGTTGAACTAAAATAGGCCTCTTGGCAATATATTAAGCAACTTTACACTGACCATCCAGACCTTAGAAATCACATGATATTTAATTCAGACCAAAAGAACTAGGTCCAACTCCAGAACTGTTTATTTTTAAGAACTTGTTAAATTCTATTTTCTGTTCCATTGAGATATAGTCCATACATTTAGAGCTAACTGAAATCTCACAGGCCAACCATACAAGCTCCTTTATTTTTCAGATTAGGAATGAGAAGCCAAGAAAGGTTAAGTGACTGGTCAAAGAATATGTAGTTAGTATCTGACAGAAGGAGACTTCAAGTTTAAATTCTCTATTTCAAATCCAGTTCTATTTATACTCTAGAATGCTTTTCTTTGTGGGTTTTCAGTAAATTGCTTTCTACGTTTTCTTTGTATGTGAAATAAACATTAAACTGCTTTCCAAAAAAAACTAAAAAGAAAAAAAAATAGGGCAAGCATGCCTTGAAAGGAGATAGAAAATGCATTTGGGGACATTTCACCTTTAAGTTCAACTAATGTTATAAACAATATGGCATTAGATCTAAACCAAATAATACACTAAACTCAATAGTGAACTCTTTGGTTTTATGATAACAAATTGCAGCAAAGCAATTCAGTTCTTTGAGAATTAGTCAAGGGGCAAGAAGTTTGTTTTCTTTTCTTTGTGCTTCTGGAAAATGAGCATTTAAAGCATATAACCAGGGAAAATAATTTGGTTCTTATCTAAAACTGCCAAGAAAAGTTGTGTCCATCTATAAAATTGCATATTAGATGAATTAAAAATGATGAGCAGGGTTGGGGGGAGCCAAGATGGCAGCATGAGAACAGCCTTCCCTAGAAGTTTTCTTGAAAATATTCCAAAAAAACCTTAAAACTATGATTCTAACTAAATTTTTGAGAGGCAGAACCCACAGAAAGATCCAGTGAAGCAATTTTCCAGCCCAAGGACACCTATATGATAGTGGAAAGCTCTGTCCCATGAGGTTGGAGGGGTTGACAGTACAGTTAGGAATAACATGCAGGAGTGAAGGAGGTACAGTCTTCCAGGAACAGTCCACTGGGTACCAAAGAAAGACCAAGAAAAATTTGGAAGATCAGTAGTGAAATATCTGCCAAAGGTAGTGGGAAGCAGCATGTCCCTCAGCTCAGCCACAGCTATCAGCATAGCTGTGGCCCTCAGCACAGCCCAGATCCTAGGAAACAGAAACAGGGTCACAGAGCTACCCACAGGCAGTTGCTTCCAGAGTGCTTAGCACAAGGAAGGTGAGGGAGTGGAGGAAGACTGTCGAAGTCTATCCTCTGGCCCTGAGATAGGACTTTGTCCATATTCATACTGTGATCACAGTCTGGTACCCCCCCACTGCCATAGAGCAGGGAATATCCTCACAGCCCCAGGGCAGAGGGGACGACTTAGGGTTATCCACAGACCAGAGCACAAGTAGGAGAGCAGTCAGAGCCTCTGATAAGACCTTGAAGGAACTGAGTCAGGAAGCACCCCAAAACCAGGCACAGGCTGGGGAAATGAGTTAACAAAAAAAGAACCTGACCATAGACATTTACTTTGGTCCCATGAAGGACCAAAACACACACTCAGAGATGCGAAAATCCAAGCTTCTACATCTCAATCCTCCAAAAAATATATGTTGGGCTCAGGCTGTGACAGAACTCAAAAAATATTTTGAAATTCAAGTAAGGGAGGTAGAAGAAAAATTAGAAAGAAAAATGAAAGAGATGTAAGAAAAACATGAAAACCAAATCAACAGCTTAGTCAAGGAGATCCAAAAATGTTGAAGAAAACATGTTAAAAAACAGTTTAGGTCAAATACAAAAAAATAGTTCAGAAAGTCATTGAGATACCTTAAATAGCAGAACGGGCCAAATGGTAAAGGAGATAAGAAAGGTCACTGAAGAAAACAAATCCTTCCAATGTAGAATGGAGCTAAAGGAAGCTGATGACTTTGCAAGAAATCAAGAAAGACAATGAAAAATATCAAAAGAATGAAAAACTAGAAGAAAATGTGAAATATCTCATTCAAAAAACAACAGATCTGTCAAAGAGATAAGAGTGACAATTTAAAAATTAATGGGCTACCTGAAAGTCATGATCAGGAAAAATCTTGATTTCATTTTTAAAGAATTTCTATAGGAAAATTGCCTTGATATCCTAGAAGCAGAGGACAAAATATAAATTGAGAGAATCCACTCATCTACTCCAGACAGAGATCCAAAAAAATAATCCCCCGGGAATATTTTTTTTTTAGATTTTTCAAGGCAATGGGGTTAAGTGGCTTTCCCAAGGCCACACAGCTAGGTAATTATTAAGTGTCTGAGGTCAGATTTGAACCCAGGTACTCCTGACTCCAAGGCAGGTGCTCTATGCACTGCGCCACCTAGCCGCCCCCAACCTCCAGGAATATTATAGTCATGTTCCAGAACTCCCAAGTCAAAGAGAACATATTACAAGCAGCCAGAAGGAAACAATTCAAATATCATGGCACTACAGCCAGGATTATACAGGACTTAGCAGTGTCTACATTAAGGGCTTGTGGGACTTGGAATATGATATTCCAAAAGCAAAAGAGCTTGGAATAAAACTGAGAATCTGCTACCCAAAACTGGCCAACCTCTTCCAGGGGAAAAAGCTGGATTTTCAATGAAAGGGTAATTTCAAAATGTTCTTGTTGAAATGGCCAGAGCTGAACAGAAAGTTTGATCTTCAAGTACAGGACTCAGGTGAAGCATAAAGAGGGTGGACAACAAGGGTAAATTATGAGGGATTTAATGAAGAAAAACTACATATATTAGTATATTAGGAAGATGACATAGATAATACTAATATGAATCTTCTTGTTTATTAGAACTGTTAGAAGGAGCTTTCATAGTCCAGACACAGGAGAGAGCTGAATTTGAAGGTATAATATATTTTAAAAAATGAAGTCAATGGATGAAAAAGAAATGTACTGGGAGAAAGGAAAGGAGAGTAGAATAGACTAAGATATTTCATATAAGAGTCAAGAAATAGATTTTTCAGTGGTATGAAGGTGGGGGAGGCAAGGAGGAATGAGGAAGCTTTCATTCTTATCAGAAATGACTCAAAGGAAACAACATATATATATATACATATATATATATATATGTATATATATATATACACTTAATAGGGCATAGAAATGTAAAAAAGAAAAAGGAGAGAAAGGAGATGGGAGAAAGGGGACGGGGGCAGGGAGGGAGGATGTGGGTGATAGAGGAGAGGGTAGATCATGGGAAAGGATAGTCAGGTATAACACATTTTCTTTTTTTCTTTTCTTTTTGACTTATTGAAAGGAGGTGGAATTGGGTGGCCTGTCTAGGGCCATGGGACTGGGTGGATGCTCGGTCTCTGGGGTGGGATGTAGGATTGGGGCCTCCTGGCCCTGGAGCTCTGTCTGCTGCACCACTCATTTGCCCCATAGAACACTTTTTTTGTCTTTTTTAAATTTTTTAAAATTGTTTTAAATTTATTTTTATTAAAGATATTATTTGAGTTTTTCATTTTTCCCTCAATCTTGCTTCCCTTCCCCCTCCCCACCACAGAAAGCAATCTGTCAGTCTTTACTTTGTTTCCATGTTGTAACTTGTTCCAAATTGGATGTGATGAGAGAGAAATCATATCCCTAAAGAGAAGTCCAAGAGGTAACAAGATCAGACAATAAGCTGTTTTTTTTCTAAATTAAAGGGAATAGTCCTTGCACTTTGTTCAAACTCCACAGCTCCTTATCTGTATACAGATGATACTCTCCTTTGCAGACAGCCCAAAATTGTTCCCGATTGTTGCACTGATGGAATGAGCAAGTCCTTCAAGGTTGAACATCACTTCCATGTTGCTGTTAGGGTGTACAGTGTTTTTCTGGTTCTGCTCATCTCACTCAGCATCAGTTCATGCAAATCCCTTCAGGTTTCCCTGAAATCCCATCCCTCCTGGTTCCTAATAGAAGAATAGTGTTCCATGACATACATATACCACAGTTTGCTAAGCCATTCCCCAATTGAAGGACATTTACTGGATTTCCAGTTCTTTGCCACCACAACAGGGCTGCTATAAATATTTTTGTACAAGTAATGTTTTTACCCTTTTCCCTCATCTCTTCAGGGTATAGACCCAATAGTGGTATTGCTGGGTCAAAGGGTATGCACATTTTTGTTGCCCTTTGGGCATAGTTCCAAATAGCTCTCCAGAAGGCTTGGATGAGTTCACAGCTCCGCCAACAGTATAACAGTGTCCCAGATTTCCCACATCCTTTCCAACAATGATCATTATCCTTCCTAGTCATACTGGCCAATCTGAGAGGTGTGAGGTGGTACCTCAGAGAAGCTTTAATTTGCATTTCTCTAATAATTAATGATTTAGAACATTTTTTCATATGGCTATGGATTACTTTGAACTTCTCATCTGTAAATTGCCTTTGCATATACTTTGACCCTTTGTCAATTGGGGAATGGCTTTTTGTTTTAAAATATGTCTCAGTTCTCTGTATATTTTAGAAATGAGTCCTTTGTCAGAATCATTAGTTGTAAAGATTGTTTTCCAATTTACTACATTTCATTTGATCTTGGTTACATTGGTTTTATCTGTGCAAAAGCATTTTAATTTAATGTAATCGAAATGATCTAATTGGTTTTTGGTGACATTCTCCAAATCTTCCTTAGTCATAAACTGTTCCCCTTTCCATAGATCTGACAGGTAGACTAGCCCTTGATCTTCTAATTTGCTTATAGTATTGGTTTTTATGTCTATGTCCTGTAACCATTTGGATCTTATCTTGGTAAAGGGTATGAGGTGTTGATCTAATCTAAGTTTCTTCCATACTAACTTCCAATTTTCCCAGCAATTTTTATCAAAGAGGTAGTTTTTATCCCAATGGCCAGACTCTTTGGGTTTATCAAACAGCAGATGACTAATAATCACTTCCTACTTTTACACTTAGTCTATTCCACTGGTCCACCACTCTATTTCTTAGCCAATGCCAAACAGGTTTCATGACTGATGCTTTATAATATAATTTTAGATCAGGTAGGGCTAAGCCACCTTCTTTTGCACTTTTTTCATTAAGCTCCTGGAAATTCTTGACTTTTTATTTCTCCATATGAATTTACCTACAACTTTTTCTAACTCATTAAAGTAATATTTTGGAGGTTTGATTGGTAGGGCACCAAACACATAGTTTGGTTTTGGTAGAATTGTAATTTTTATTATATTAGCCCTACCTATCCATGAGCAGTTAATATTTGCCCAGTTATTTAAATCTAATTTAATTTGTGTGAGAAGTGTTTTATAATTGTTTTCAAAAAGATTCTGAGTCTGTCTTGGCAAATAGACTCTCAAATATTTTATATTGTCTAAGGTTACTTTGAATGGCATTTCTCTTTCTAGCTCTTCCTGCTGTTTCTTGCTAGACATATATTTAAAAGTTGAGGATTTATGAGGGTTTATTTTATAACCTGCAAGCTAAAATTGCTAATTCTTTCCAGTAATTTTTTAGATGATTTCTTGGGATTTTCTAGGTAGAGCATCATGTCATCTGCAAAGAGTGAGAGTTTTGTCTCTTCCTTCCCAATTCTAATTCCTTTATTTCTTTTTCTTCTCTAATTGCTGATGCTAACATTTCTAATACAATATTGAATAATAGTGGTGATAATGGGTACCCTTGTTTCACCCCTGATCTTATTGGGAATGCCTCTAGCCTCTCCCGATTGAGTAAAATGCTTGTTGATGGTTTCAGATAGATACTGCTAATTATTTTAAGAAACAGTCGATTTATTCCTACACTCTCTAGTGTTTTTAATAGGAATGGATGCTGTATTTTGTCAAAAGCTTTTTCAGCATCTATTGATAGGATCATATGATTTCTGATAGGTTTGTTGTTGATATAATTAAGTATACTAACAGTTTTCCTAATATTGAACTAACCCTGCATTCCTGGAGTAAATCCTACTTGATCATAATGTATTATCTTAGTGATGACTTGTTGTTATCATATTGTGAAGATTTTATTTAGGATTTTTGCATCTATATTCATCAGGGAGATAGGTCTATAATTTTCTTTCTCTGTTTTAATGCTTCCTAGTTTAGGTAACAGTACCATTTTGGTTTCATAGAAAGAGTTAGGCAGAGTTCTATCTTTCCCTATTTTTCCAACAGAGTTTATATAGGATTGGAACCAATTGTTCCTTAAATGTTTGTAGGGAGTTCAATAATGGCTTGTTGAATTTCTTTTTCTGAGATAGGGTTGTTTAGGTATTTAATCTCTTCTTTATTTAACCTGGGAAACTTATATTTTTGTAAATATTCATCCATTTCACTTAGATTATCATATTTATTGGCATAGAGTTGGGAAAAATAATTTCAAATAATTACTTTAATTTCCTCCTCATTGGTGGTGAGTTCACTTTTTTCATTTATGATACTAGCTATTTCATTTTCTTCTTTCTTTTTTCTTAATCAAATTGACCAGAGGTTTATCAATTTTGTTGGTTTTTTCATAACACCAACTTTTGGTTTTATTTATTAATTCAATAGTTTTTTGCTTTCAATTTTATTAATTTCTCCTTTAATTTTTAGAATTTCTAATTTGGTACTTAATTGGGGATTTTTGATTTGTTCTTTCTCTAATTTTTTTAGTTGCTGTCTCGTGGAGTCATTAGTTTCTGTAGACTACATTCTTTTGGGGGGGGAGGAGTTTTCTTCATTAACCTTTTGCAACTCCTTTTCCAATTGGTCAATTCTACTTTTGAAAGAGCTTTCCATTTGACCAATTGAGGTTTTGAGAGAATTAATTTCTTTTTGCATTTGCTCATTTGAGGATCTGAGAGAATTGTTCTCATTTTGTAATTGTCCAATTGATGATCTGAGAGATTTATTCTCCTTTTATGTTTGTCCAATTGTACTTTCTAAGGTTTTGTTTTCTTGTTGCAAGGTATTAATTGTTTCTCCCAAATTTTTAAGCTCCTTCCATATTTCTTTGAGGAAGTCTTTCTGTGCTGGAGACCAGATTGTATTCTCCTCAGAGGTTCCAGGTCTCTCTGAGTTAGGGTCTTTCCCTTCAATTTTTCTATGGATCCACCTTTCTGCTGACCCTTCTTCATTATGCTAAGACCTTGAGTTGGGGGTGGGGCTGGTTCACCTCGGTTTGGGATCGCTAAAGGTTTTACTGAGCGCAGTTTCTCTGGCTGGCCAGTAGGAGGTGCTGGTTGCCCTCTCTGGAGTGTCTGTGACCTTGGTTGCCAGGCCTTCTCCCTTTGCCTGAAGGGAGGAGTTGGAACTATTGAATTCTTTTGCCTTCAATAAGTGGTGGCCTTTACCCTGGCCTGAGGTCCTTCCTAAACTGGGCTGGTTCTTTTGCTCACACACCTGGGCCTGAAGCAGAAGTAGTTTGAAATTGTTTGTTTTGGAGGAGGCTCAGTGCAATGGAGGGTGGGCTCAGAGTTTCTCAGACCAAAGGAGCCCAGGGATGGTGTCCCCAGCTCTCCTGCACCAGACCTCTCCCCGCAGCCCCTTCCCCAAGCTCTAGGGGGACAGCACCAACACCAGCACCTCCGCTTCCCCGCGGACCCATGCCACTTTCGTCCAGCCCTACTGCTGATTCAGCAGGTCCCACTCTCTGGCCCTCAGACTACAGGTTCCAATTCAGCTGCTACTCTGGCTGATCAAGGCCTGATACTCACCCGCCCAAATTCTTCCTAAGCTGCAGTGGGAGACAAATCCTGAGGTACATGCTCTTTCTCCTGGCTTTTCTCTCTGGGTTCTGTGAGTTGGACTTCCTCTAAGAGATTTGTTTCATGTGATAGATGGGGAAGAGACTCTAGAACTGTGCCTGTCTTCTCTCTGCCATCTTGGCTGGAAGTCAAAAAAAAAACAAAAAAAAAAAAAAAACATAGCACACTTTTGAAGAGGGACAGAATGAAAGGAGAAAGAAAATATAATAAATGGTGGTTGAGAGGAATGGATAGACAGAATAACAAGCAACAACAGCAACACTGGAAAAATATGGAAGTAACTTCTCTAATGGACTTATAATAATGAATGTGATTCACCCCAGGGACAGAGCTAATATTATCCGAACACAGACTGAAGCACATTTTTTTACTTTATTTCTTGTGAGGTTTTTTTTTTTTTTCCTGTGAGGGTAGGGGGGTTATGTTCACTCTTACAACAAGACTCACACCCTCTGTCTAAGTACATTCTTTCAACTAAGAAATGTTTGTCCTTCATTCTCAAAGGAAACCATGACATCAGAGAGATGATGCCATGATGATCACATGAATTGGATTTGAGTGGGGGGGTGCTAAGTTACTATCCTCACTTTCTCCTCCAAAGCCAACTGGTTCCAATTGGTTCCACTGGTCAGATAAAAATCAGGATGACTGGAGATGACCCTGAATGCAAGGCAATCAGGGTTAAGTGACTTAACCAAGTCAGAGTCAAGTATCTGAGGCCAGATTTGAACCCCTATTCTCCTGACTGTGCCATGTAGCTGCCCTCTAAGAGAAATACAGTTTTCAAGAGTTACAGTATTGTCTAATGATGTAGAAATATAGACAGTTTAGACCAGGACTGTCCAAACTTACTTTTAAAAGTTTCTATTGAAACAATAGACAATACATTTTGATTTGCCATTTTAGTGAGAGTTCTGATATAGCTCAGCTTTGTTTATGAAAGCATTTAGTAAATCTACAGGGGACCACATAAAATTGGGCTGCATTTTTGACAGCCCTGGTTTAGACTAATTGACTAACATTTCTTTCCCTTTCCATTTAGCTTTTTATTTATTTTTTATGTTTTATTTATTTTTGTTCAAGGCAACGGGGTTAAGTGGCTTGCCCAAAACCACACAGATAGGTAATTATATTAAGTGTCTCAGGCCAAATTTGAACTCAGGTACTCCTGACTCCAGGGACAGTCTCTATCCACTGCACCACCTTGCCACCCCAGCTTTTAATCTCTTAAGGCTTGTCTTAATTCTGGTCTTTTTATCAGGTAAATTTGGGAGACCTCTGTTTCTTTTTGAAAATCCATCTCTTTTCCCAAAAAGAATATTGAATTTTCAATTTTCAATTGATTTTTGATTGTAATCTAAGTTCCTTTGCTTTAGAATATGATATATATCATATTCCAGGACCTCTGATCATGTAATGTTAAAACTGATAATTCTGTGTAATCCTGACTGGTGTTACAGGATATTTAAATTGGTCCCTTTTGACTGCTTACAGTATTTTTTCCTTTAGCTGAGAATACTGAAATTTAAATACATTATTTCTTAGACTTTATTTTGAGATCTCTTTCTGGGGTGTGTGTATGGGGTGAATGATTGATTCTTTCAAGGACTATTTTGTCTTGTTGTGCTAGGATATTAGGATAGTTTTTCATGATAATTTACTGCAAGATATTGTCCAGCTCTTTTTCTGATGATGGCTTTCAGGTAGTTGAATAATTCATTAATTATTTCTCCTGAATCTATTTTCTATGTCAATCATCTTTCTTGTGATACTTTACATTTTTTCTATTTTTTCAACCTTTTGGTTTTGTTTGATAGAGACTTGTTTGTCATAATCTTAATTTTCATTTGTCCAAGTTTTAGTTTTTAAGGTTCTATTCCCTTCAGTTAGATTTGTGTGTATGTGTGTATTTTTGTGTATGTGTGCTTCCTTTTCCAATTGGTTAATTTACTTTTAGATGAGTTATTTTCCTTTTCCAGTTAGTCAATTTTCTTTTCACAGGAATGATTCTCTTTGTTCAATTTTTTGAATGAATTCTCCATGAGTCTCATTTTTTCTCAATGTTTCTTCATCCTCTCTTCTTTGATTTTTAAATTCCTTTTTCAAAAAATCTCTTTCGAGATATCTATTTGGATTGAGTCCAGTTCATCAACCCCTTTGAAGCTTCACCTGTAGTCATTTTATCACTATTTTCCTCTTCTGAGGTGGCATTTTTATCATTCCTCTAAGAATAGTAGTTTTCTGTTGTAGCTCTCTTTTTTATTTTTTGCTCATTTTAATAGTTGAGCTGTGCTCCTGGGGCATAGAGTGTATAATCCCATCCTTTTGGAACTGAAAGCTGTAAGTTTTGTCTCTGGTTTTCTACTCTGACATTTACAGTGTTTGCAGTTTGCCTTCTACACCTTTCTCTCCAAGCTGGGGTTGGACCCCTTACAGCTGGTCTCCTGTACTGCTGACCTGCTGAACCAGCACCTTAGTTTTAACTTCCTAGCTTTCCTGCCTAAACCCTTTATCCACATGAGATTGATTTTTTCCTGAAGTTCCTCCAAGATATCTTGTTGAAAAGTTTTTTCTCTGTTTTTGGAGGGTTCTGTCACTTTATAGTGTTTTTCAAAGTTACTTTGGGAAAAGCTCTGGAAGTCTGCAAGTTTTGCACCACCATTGTAGCTCTATTCCAGAAATCTTAAGTTCTCTCTAAAATAATCTGTTAGGTAAAAAATATTTGGCATTTGGGCTTGGTGGCTAGTCAATCAGATTTTTTTTTGTATTATTGTTTGTATGCTTAGCAGTTGAGTTTGAGAGAGGCTCTCAGTGTTCTGTTCAAAAGTTAATCTTGTTGGTAATCTTCAGAATCTTCAACAATTCAAATGGAAGTGATTCAGTTTCCTGGCATGATGCTGGTAGTGTTCAGATTTCACAGAAATATAGCACTGCAGCTCTGCTGACCTTTAGTTTGATAGACAGACCAATAAGTATTCTCTTCCACACTTTCTATTATAACCTCCCAAATACTGAATTGGTTCTGTCTATGTATATGTTAACCTCATCATCTATGTGGACATCCCTGGAAAGTATATTACCAAGGCAAGGAACTTAACTCCAACATTCAAAATATCTCTATTTGCTAGAACCGATAGTTTCACATATGGATGGAGTGGTGCTGGTTGGTCAAGAACCTCTGTATACTTGGTCTTAGTGTTGTCAGGCCAAAATAAGCAAAAATGACATATATAAATAGAAATCCCCACAAGAAAAGCATAAATAAGTAAGCAAAATACCACAAAAATTTAAAAGAAAAAAACTAGAAATTTTGTTCACCTTATTTTAGCTGCTTAAGTTATTATATATATATATATATATAGCTTGCTGGAAATATATTTGCTTGCTGTCTCCTCCATTATACTCTAAGTTTCTTGAGGTCAGGGACAATCTTTTGCCTCCTTTTATGTTCCTAAATCTTAACAGATAGTCTGACACATAGTAGCTGCTTAATTTTTTTTCTGTTTGATTGATTGATTGACCATAATGGGAAAAGCAAAGGAAAATGCCCAGATATGAGCTATGTAATTAAGAAAGATTCATTTCAGAATGTTCTTTGTGGATTCTAGTATGCTTCAGTCTTTCAAAATATATATCTGTAATAGTGTGATAACTGACTCTAAAAACAGCTTTTCCCATCTTGCCACTACTATTAGTCCTTTGATATCAAAGACGATCACACTGACCATCCTAGTGATTGGTGGCCTGAGGTATACAATTATATCTATTTTAGAGAGGGCTTTGTTGTGCAAAGCTTCCTTCTCACTTGTCTTTACCAGAATCATTCTACCCAGTGGCCCAATTGATAAGAATCAGGACTCCTGGAGATGATTTGGCTGCTGCTAAAGTCTCTTGGACTTAAATTGGTTTTACTTGCTCCCATATCTACACATCATCAATGTTGGGAAAACATCAATGTGTGAAATTTAACAACAGAATGTGATAACTTGGGGCATCCTAATATGTCTCTTAATATTACAAAAGTAATTGTGCTACTTTCCCTCCACCTTTTGAAAGTTCTGGAATTAGAATTTATAAGGAACAAAGTCAACTATTCTCTTATCTCCCAAATTTATGATTTGGGATCTTATACAACATAAATCAATGAAGGGATACAAGAAGATGGTATTAGAATGTCTCCTAATTTACTCAAGGTTGGCTAGCAAGGAGATTGTGGAAGATCTTATCTCTGTTAGACATCTATTTACAAACTTGTAATTGTAAGTGGGGACATTTTAAGCTGATTTCAGAAATGAAAGCAAAAGAAAAAATAAGCAATTACTTGTGTATTACAGTATAGTAGCAAATTAATGGGGACATGGGTTTTTTCAAGGAGTTTAGCTACTTAAATTGCATGGTTACTGTAGGGGAAATAGCCTTGGGTTGTTTTTTCAAGTGAGGAATACAGACTTTATAGGAGTTCTTATGAATTTTCCTTTCAGGATTCTGTATAATAATGCTAAACCTAGAATCTCAAAAAAGAAAAGGAAATTATCTTCCAATAGGTCTAGTTGTTAAGAAGATAAAGGCATTAGATGTTAAAACTATGTATAAATATATGACTATACATATATGCATATGCATATGCATATATTTTACAGCAAGTAACATCAATTCATCTATATTGTTCAGTAAGGAAAGATAGATCTTGCAATTAGGAAATTCTTTTTTTTTTTTTTGCAAGGCAATGGGGTTAAGTAGCTTGCCCAAGGTCACACAGCTAGATAATTATTATTTGAGGTTGGATTTGAACTCAGGTACTCCTGACTCCAAGACTAATGCTCTATCTACTGCACCACCTAGTTGCCCCCAAGATTACACATTTATTTCATGCAGAAAAAGGAAGTAGGGAACACTTTTCCATGGATGAAACTTCCTCATTTTTCTTCCATATGCATAGAAAATGACTGTGAAATATCCTATGAAAGAGACAGGGAATGAGAAAGGCAATGCTAGACTAGACCTTGTGCTTCCAAATTACACTATTCATTTTAAAAACAAAAACATTTTATTTTGAAAAGTGATAATGGTTTCTAGGATCTCCCATTTGTTTTTTATTTGTTAGTTTTTCAGTCTCTTTTTAAAATGGCACACTGTATTACAAATGATGACGCTTTTATTCAATGTGCTATATTCATATTTACACCAACAAAAGAAATTTACAAGACATCATAGCATACAATCTTAACATTGAGAAAGAGCAATAAAACAAGAAAGGAATCCATTTTATTTTATTTTTCCATTCAAACTATCAGAACCTGACTTTATTCACATAAAAATCATCTGTAATTTAATTTGATCTACATACTCTCCCAACTCATTTGACATGTTTCTCAAAACTTTCTTTACATTGCCCACACCTCTACCACACTTAAAGGAATTACAAGTAAATAGAGCTAATACCTAAGCAGAGCTATAAAAGTTCTCTTTCAATGCTTTCCTCAATTTCTGATAATTCCTCAAAGGGAAAAAAAATATTGCTTCTTCTCTTGTTCCTTCCATTTCACTAAGCAAGTTTCACCATCAAATCAGCAAACACATCTCTCCATCTCAACTGAAGCAAGGTTAAGGAAGAAAAGAATTCCTCTATTGGGTTTTTTGTTGCTACAATCAAGAGTCTGGTGAATTTGGGTACTGTTCTCTTCTATAAGAAGATCATCTAGTGGCATTAAAGTCTATATACTTCATTGAGGATTTCAGTTCACACTGTGTTGAATAATTGGCAGAATCTGGAAAGTGAACTCGTCAAAATAAGGGTCTTCATAGCTATGAGGAGACTGAAAATGCAATCTGTATGCATCAAAGTTCTTTTGTTTGGGGTCATCTTGACTATAATACAACTGTGGATGCAGTAGCTGTCCATTTTGTTCTCTTGTTGATGAGGAATAGGAGCTGATGTAAATTGGAGCCTGACTGAATGACAGGTGACATCTGTTGATTGGGAGTTGAGAGGGAAGGGTGTGTCTTGAATCTCTGACATTTTAATGTTGATGCAGGTGTAATAAAATGATTTTAATTCCAACCATGCTTCTTATAAATTCTCCACAAGTCCCAATATTGCACTAATGCTTTCGATACGTGCGCTGCTGATTTCACCACTTTCAGGGATGATCTATAAAGTCCTTGCTATGAACACTTAATGCCATATTTCTCAAAGGACTTGTCACAAAGACACAGCTCTATCATTGTCCATTCTCAGAATTTCTCCACAGATTGGAACAACAACTCGAATATATGCAGGAAATTTCCAGTTACCTGCAGAGAGAGATTTTGGAGAGATCCTGTTGAACCTTCTAAAGTAGTTGGGTTGGAGCTCTCTGCTAGAAGGGTTAGGTATGACTTTACTATTGATGGATATCAAACATTCCAGTCCTTTTAGAAGACTCAGAATATCTGGGTATGGGGCCAACTCTTAAGTATACTTTTTCCTCAGAAAAACACATTTATTTTGCCCTCCCCAAAATGATACTTCAGGAATTCATGTCAGTTTAAATCCTAACTTGAACCTCTTGTGGAGTTCTCTTTTTCTTCATCTTCTATTTTCTCTAAAACCTTGGTTCTGAATCTTTGCTGGGAGATTCTTTTCCTAACAAGTCATCTAATTCATTTCCTCCCAGCAGTTGTGTGCAAGGTGCTTCTAATTCTAATAGAACAAGTTCCTCTAGGTGCACACACAGTTTTCCAGTCTTGTCTTAATAAGAAGTGTTCACACAAGCACGGATTATATATAACAGGGATTCTACAAGGCCTTCAGAAGATCCCATTAGTTTCTGTGCTTCTCCTGAAGAACTGAGATTTCTCAGGCAGCCTATAGCATTACATAGAAGTAGTGAAGTCTGAAACTTGATTTTATGATCTCAATCAAAGGAAAATTTATTCTATCCATGGTGTTTCTTAAAGTTTATAGAGTATCTTGAATGATTGTCATCTTGACTGCATTACATGAGGACAAGTTTCAAAGAACTCCCATAACATGCTCCCTTATTTCTGCATCAAATGATTTTCTTAACAATCACAATAGGGAAGGTATAACAACAATATTTTTTCATGGCTATTTTATTTTCATCTGTAGATTTTCCATAAACATGATTGTGTAGTTCACCACAAGAATTCTTCTGACCTTCCAACACTCTGTGGTCCAAAAGGTCAACCAGATACTTGGTTCATCCTAAGCCACATACCTCAGTTTTTACTTTGTTATGTCCAAAGCACAGATGTTTTAAGTAGGTCAAAGAATTTGCTTGAACTCATGGGAGCTAATGTTGTAGTATATGGATGACTTCAAACCTTTCAGGATTATACCAAGCCAATTCCCTATAGTTTTTTGAATATTATCTATAGATGGTTATCTTCTTGTTTCCATCATCAGTTGGTGCTGCATGCTGGAATCTGTTAGAATTGCACTTGCATTTGATATTGCATTAGCCTGTAGGGCTTCACATAAGTAGCTGTTGTGTTCAAAGCATAATTGTTTCTTTAGTATGTAAGAGTGCTTCACTGGCTTGATGATCTATGCAAATTTCCAATACCTGATCCAGTGTGCTGGAACCCCTGGAATTCCACAGTTCCATGATTTGGACTACAATATATTAGACTACAATAAGTTCTCCTTTCCTATATAGTGGTGATGTGCAAGTCAGGAGACATAGCAGAACACAATTCTTGACCAAGTTAACTATGTTAACTAATATAAGAACTTCTCAAGTCTGTGAGACTATGTGGAGGAGGTGGAACTATTCTCTGATAAATATCATACTGTTGTTGTCCAAATTGTTCAATATCATGAATAGTTCTTTATAGTGATGATCCCAGATGCCGTGAAACTGCAGTCATTCCAGAGCAT
This sequence comes from Macrotis lagotis, assembly GCF_037893015.1. NCBI lineage: Eukaryota > Metazoa > Chordata > Mammalia > Peramelemorphia > Peramelidae > Macrotis > Macrotis lagotis. The sequence continues at coordinate 463,938,997 of NC_133658.1, forward strand.
TTGGGGGAGTTAAGCCTACTTGGGCATGAAATGGAGAAGCTACCAGAGTCTGTTCATCAGTCAGTGTTAAGAGTGAGTCTACTCTGATTGTGTTTTTGATATTGAGAAGTTCTTCCCCTGTATTTAGTTGTTTTCCTTGATATGGCTGAACCAACCTGCCCTATAGCTGTGGGAGAAGCAGTTCTTTATATGGCATATGGAGATGCTGCTTACTGGGGGAGGTAATGTAGTAGATGAATACTCATCTGAATTCAGTGATAGGAATTCAGTCTGAAGGAGGGTCATATCCACTACATAAAGAAGCTCTAAAATTCTCCCTTGGGAAGACTTGCCCATGCTGGCAACTTAAGAAGGAGACTGTGCTCTAGACAGGATAAAACTAACTCTTCTCATGGTTCAATTGTTATTATTTATAAAAGACTGAACTAAAGTTTGTTTTTCAGCTCTTGAATTTCTTAAGAACTTTGTCCAAGTTATGGCTGTTGTGGAAACTTCTTTTGTTCTTTATATTCACTGTCAGAATCCATTTGTGTTGAACTTCTTGAGTTACCCAGTGATCCCTCACTTTCATGGAGAGAGGGGTTTTTTTTGTGAATATAGATTCCCCTTGTTCTGCTTCTGATCTTAGGAAATGGATGTTCAGACTGTGTCAGAAGTTGGAGGTTAGCTCACTCCAGTTTTGGGCACATCTGATCACCAAGGAAGCAATGTTTCAGTTGAGCTTGTGCTAGCAATGCTTGATGATTCTGCTTCAAGCCTACATCTTTCCAGTTGACCCGAAATACGTTTTCTCTCCACTTCCAACTCTCTGGAGAGTCTGAAACTGAAACTTCAAACTGAAGTAGGGGTTAGGAACAAAAGGGTTCCAGTAGATGTGAATGAAAAAAATAAACTTAATGCTGCTCCCTCACAGTGGTTAGAATAGTTGTAGCTATGGTTTCTGATTCCATGCCTGGGTCTGTGGAGGCTTCCTGGTTGGTTGCAGCCCCTCTTCCACCAAGGAATCTACTTAGGAGTTGGCATTCCTCTTTCCAGTTTAGGAAGCAGCTGTCCTCACTCCAGGAATCAGACACATCCACATGGAGAGGTCATGGAGCTGGCATCCCCCCAAAAAGTGCGAGTCAAAAGAGCTTCCTTTCCTCTTCCCTGACTCCCCACCTCCTGATCCCCCTTCCACCACCTGCCTTCTCCCCCAAACACTTATCCAATATCATCCCAGAGGTGGTGGCAGGGGCCAACTCTCCCCTGTAACTGATTCCCATGGTGCCACCTTCCTCCGCCACAGCATGGACCCAGTCTAGGTGCCTGGTGTTGCTGAATTCCATCGAGCAACCCCCACCACCCAAGTCAGTCAGTCAGCCAGCCTAGGACTCCAGGAAAGTTAGAAAAATCTAAGCCACACAAAAAATATCCTTACTCATATGATAAGAAAATTCAAAACTATGGACTAGAAACTATGAAATGAACTGTGACAGTCTAAAAGGTCTTATAAAAGCGATCCATTATACTTTTAAAGAATTCTAATTGAGAGAAAATTGTTTTGTTTTTCTCATATTGAACCTCAATTTGCCTGTCTGCAACTTCCACTTATATACTCTTAGCTTTGCCAAGCAGAGCAAGTTTTAGACTTCTTCCATGTGAAAGCCCTTCAAATACTTGATGATTATTTATTTCCTTGCCTCAAATCCAAGTTTTATTGTCCCCAGGCAAATAACCTCAAATTCTATGCAGGATATGTTCTCTATTGACTTCATTCTAAACTTCCACCAGTCAAAATTAGTAAAAATCTCTGACCACTCAAGATTTGATTTTACTGGGAGGTCAAATGTATACTGCATGTGCAGGATATTTTGTCCATTCCTAACCATTTTTGCATGAGGCTATAGAAATGATTTTCTGCTTAGGCCTGGGTCCTCCATCTTGGCCCCACCGTAAGATTGCTATCTTCTTACACTTTATTCTGTTATGTTCATCAGCATCATGATAGGGGTCCAGGTGAAACAACTTGAACTGGCTACTGAAAATCAATTGTTAAAATTACAATGTAAATATGTCAGAAATTTACAAATGCTAAAAATCAGGGTTTGATTTATCATTTGTCCACACTTAAAAAAGCAATGGAATATTATCGCCAAATTTTACAAAGTGTTTCTGAAAAACAAAATAAAGCCAGTCCCATGAAAAGCCATACCAAGTATATTTGTCTAACTACAAAAAAATTCTCTTTGACTAACACTGTCAAAAAAAAGAAGTCAAAAACTGCTAAATTACAATTTAATAATTCTCTTTCTAAAGAATATATGCCAGCCTATTTCTAAAATCCTCTCCTTCCATGAGAAAAAAAAAAAAACAAAGACAACAATTACAATCCAAAACCTAGTAATGATACTCTTTTAATGTCTAATTCTGGGAAGTTTTATGATTTTAAAATTAGAGATATACTTAAAAAAAAAACCACTTTGTCAGATGGAAGAAAACTACTATTAGTAAGAATGGATTTCTCTCTTACAATTACAATGAGAGCAGTCAAAATGATAAAAAAAAATACCTCAACTGAGGCAAAAATAAGTAGCCTGTTCTGATACTGATAAAGAAACCTTATCCACAAATCAAGTACTTTCCTGAAATGAAGATCCTGGGTCTCATGACCTTTGATAAAATGAATTCAATCAATTAAAAAAACACAATCAATGATAAGCACAGTGCTAAGCATTTCAAAAAGAAGAGTCTGTACCCTCAAAGAATTCACAATCTATTGGGGAAAAGCAAAAGAAAAAAATATTTTTTTTTTCAATCTACTTTAGTAATTTTATATTTACCCTCCACTCCCTAAGCATAGATATCTTCCAAGACGAAGAGGTCTCCAAATCTATTATCCAGACACAATCTCTCTCTCTGGAACTATAGGTTTACATACATGAAGGACTAAACATTTTGATTATCCCATGTAAAATGTTATAAGAATTTATCCACAAATTCAGAGTGTATAAAATTGTCAAGTTTCTCCTTTCTTGGGAAACAGGAAACTTGTCTGATTATCTTCTGAAAATCCCCTATTGGGACCAGATGGAAAGAAAATCCTGGTGAGGAGAATCTCATGTTTTATGGAATTCTATAGCTGCTAAAGGCCAAGACATCCTGACACAAAATAAAATATTCTTTCCACCCTGGTAGGATCCCTGATGATGTGACAAAATAAGGCATTCCCTCCCTAAACCCCATGGAATCTCTGATAATGTGACTAAAGGAAGATATCTTGAAATCATGAAAGGGCACTATAAAATATATTTTAACTTCATTGGCTGCTACTGATCATTCTAATTTCCTTTGTCTAATGTCTATAAATATGCTTCCCCCTCCAAATTATTTTGAGTCCAGTTTCTAACTGGATTGCATCCATGAATAAATTGTATGCTTGGAGGACTTAATAAACCCATATTTTGGCCCAATTTCTACTTGTCTTTATTAAGGCCAAATGTTAAGACAGACCTCCAAAGGGAGGTCATCATCCCTTAACATTTCAAAGTCATCAAGTCAAAAAAAAAAAGTGAACTCATGATCATCTCTCCTCAAACTGTCCTTTCTCCAAGATTCTCTGTAGTTTTGAGGATAGTGCCATCTTTCTGGTTTTTCAGGATTTTGATTTAACTTTTTAGACTTTTTTTCCTATCTTACTGTTCATAACCTCTAGAACATCTCTCATGTCTGTCACTTTCTCTCTATTCATAAAGCTACTCCCCTAAGCCCCAGGTCTTCATGACCACTTAGACAGATTTTTATAATAGCTCCCAAATTCCCTCCCTATGTATAGACTCTTCTCTCTCAGATCTGTTTTCTACAAAGAAATCAAAACAATTTCACTAAGCCAAATTTGGCCGTATCATTTTCATGTTCTAAAATAAAATGTAAACTTCTCAGTTTGTCTTTTAGGAGCCTACACAATCCGATTCTGGCAATTTTCTAGTCTTTTTTTTCATATTTTCCCCTTTGTGCACACTATTTATAAATCAAAAAGCTTTCTTCTTTTTGACATTCCACCACCTATCTCTGTTATTTCACACAGAAGGCACAAACTCAGTACTTTTTCCTCTTTAAATAACATTTTATTTACTCATCTGTATTTAACACATTTATCTATCCAATACAATGAAAGTTCTTGAAGGCAAATTCATTTTCATTTTTGTCTTAGTTTTCTTATGACATCTTCTATATCATAAAGCTTAGATAATAATCCTCTGGATATCTTCCAGTCAGGTGACAGTCTTCCTAAATTTTGACTCCTGAAGCTGATTTTCCATGTCACTGGATCATAACAGAATAGAAAGTTTCTCATTCTGGACACTATGCTAATGTGTTTGGAAGAACAAATTTTAGAAGAGAAGGGAGCAAAGCATTTAGATTCAGAAATATGAATTCTCTAAGTTATATAATGCTTTTGCCAAAAAAGCTGACAAAGCATAATGTTAATTTTGACCCTTAAGTTTCACTGGGTAAACCTAAAAGTCCAGTCATTCCTGAAATTCTTAAAACAGAGCCAAGCTCCATAGGTGAATAAGCAATATTAGTATTTAAAAATTAAACTGGCCTTTGCAAACTAGAGGTAGTGCTGCATAAAAGATGGATAAATATAACATACATATTTCCCAGTTGCAGAAATCTTCTTGTCTAAGATCAAGTGAGATATGAAAAAGAAGGCATCTCAGGTGTATATTAACCTAGAAAACCCTCTTCTTCAATGGTTAAAAGACTTTCACTGCATCATAATCAAATATTGTCCCATAATTTGTCTATGCAATTTGATGTGAACTTTCATTTTGTCTTAAAGACTGGATCTTAGAAATAAGCAGCTCTGGGATTCAAATAAATTAGCAACCAGTTATCTACCCAAATGACCATTTTAAGTATACAAAAATATATATCAAGAGGTAGTTTAATATTTCATGCATTTAATACTTAAATAAGAACCATAGAGATACACAAAATTAGATTTTGCTATATCACTCACAGTAAGCAAGCATATCCATATGGAGTGAAAGTAACCAATGTTGGAACATATGCATGAATCAAAACTCATTCTACCTGTTCTCTTTTTTTCTTTTTCTACTTCCTTGGCTACCAAAATGGGTAATAAGATAACCCTTGAAATCTATATTTCTATGGATTCATTGTGTCCCAGATTCCTATTGATTTTACTGTTCAGGGAACAGCAGTACATTTATAATATCCTAGGTGAATTTGGGGGTAACAGAAAGTGGAAACAAATGGCAGTTTGTCATCTCCTGATTGTTTGGCACTTTTCCTCTTTATTTAATATGTTTCCATGTTGAACTAATAAAAATGAGGGAATTTGAATGTAGCCTTTCATCAAAGGTATAATGAGTTTCAAGGAATGAATAAATACATATTAAAAGCATTGTTCCATCAATTTTTTTTCAACTCTGGACAGAATGAACATTAAAAAGGGGACTTAGAAAATGCTGTTGTGCAGATGAATGTTAAAAAAAAAGAGTAAGGGATATAAATTTGTGATTTCCACATTGAACAACTGCCCAGTTACCCTCCTTAGAGAGAACTCTAATTACAAGTGATATTTTAACATTGGTTTACCAAACAACGTAAAATTAGCTATCAGTTCTGCCAAACCATTGTGAACTGGTTGAATCCCACCCCTGGAAATAAGAGGAGGGGGAGGAAAGGATTCTGAAAAGTAAAGGTGGTTGGCGGACACAGTCCTAGTATGAGAGAAAGAGATAAAATAAAAATATAGAGATGGAATATGGTATGTCATGAGTGAAAAGCAGTGAGAAGGTCAATTTTGCTGAATCACAGAGTAGAAAAGAGGAAATGATGTCCAGGGAGGTTGTAAAGATGGGGAGAGGAATAACATTATGACGGGTTTTTAAAGCTAAACAAAATAGAGTTATATTTTATTCTAGAGGCAATATGGACTCACTATAGTTTTATTATTATGGAAATGATTTGTCATATATGCTCTTAAAGAAAATAATATTGGTAGTGTAGAAGAGGATTAGAATTGGAGAAATATTGAAGGCAGGGAAATTAAACCATTGCAATAATCTAGAAAGGATATGGGCCTGAACTAAGAGTCTGGTTATATAAATAGGAAGAAAGTGTCTGATAAGAGAGGGTTGTTGTGGAGGAAAAAATAGCAAGATTAGAAATTGATTATATATGTGGGGTGGAAAGCACTGGAAAGTCAAAGACAATGTTTAAACTACAAACTTGAATCACTGGAAGAATTGTGCTGTCTTTGATTGAAATAAAGATATTTAGAAGAGTGGAAAGTTGTAGAGTTGAGGTGACATAAGATATGGTATTTTCCTTGATGGAGTTTCAGTGTAGAAGCAAAATATTTCACATTCATAAATGACTATTGTCCTTTTATACATCTTACTGGACCAAGTCTTCTTCATTTCACTAACCTGAAATATTTATTCTCATGTCCATATGTATCACTTCATTTAAAATTTTACATAAATTTTCCCTCATCTCTGTAAGAAATATTCTCTGATCTAGTTCAGATTCTACTCTGGCCACATTTCTTTGACATTGTTCAATACAATTTAAATGATTACTTCTTTTCTCCTTTTTAATTGATTCGTTCATTTGAAATTTTTCCTAAATGCTGATTTCTAATCAAAAAGACTGAAACTTTAAGCTTATTTTTGTTTTACAAGTAGGGTTAGATAGGTCATGAACAATCTATATTTTCTTATCTATTCTCTCTTATAAGTATGCCATATTTGAACTGGGTAAACATGGCAAAATGATGGGATAAATTTGGGCTATAGTCAAGTCAAGATGTAGAAGAATTACCTTCATGGACTGAAATTTATGAACTTTTTCACAGTGTGTTCTAAGCAAGTAGTTTAATGAGGAAATTAAGAAATACTCTCTAAATGAATGAATATGTATCATTAACTTTTTTCAAAAGTTATTTTCTTATGTATTCACAAATAAGCATTTTGAATCTGTATTGTCTTGTCTAGAAATATTTACATTTTAGTCAAATCATTTTTTGCTTGATCCCAATCAAAAGTGGGGAAAAATAAATGCTCATGCTGTAGAAATTATACAATTAGCTCTATATGAGAGCAGAGGATCTTATACCCCTAAATAGAGGGCTCCCAAATAACTGGCATGCTAAAAAGTCTTTTTAAAATAGTTTAATTTCCCTGAATGTATTCAGATTTATTGGAACAGAAGTATATTAGCATGATTGAATTAGTTCATGATTTGGAATGGAATGGCAGAATAAGCATTTTTTGTATATATAATGTAAAAAAATAGGCAAAAAAAACACCTCTCAATATATTCCAGAGCACATGGAGAAAGATCATCAGGATAACTTGCTTGTGGTTTTTATCTTATAGTTTGATGAATGTCATAATATATATTTTATTTGAAAACAGGAAAAGAAAACATGACCCTCTTTCTTTGATTCTTCTTTTTTTTCTGGATCTGAGTTTGACCTTTTGGTAAAAGTTCAGATATTATCTCAATATTATCATTTCTAAATTAAAGGGGCAGTATTAAATATCCATTAAAGTCCCTTTCAATCCTAAATCCTGCATATAATAGTACTCTAATTTTAGTATCTAATTATAGAAGAAATCACAACAAACACTAAAAATATTTTTCTCCTTTTCCCATTAACCTGGATTTTCTTAGAACCAGAAAAGACTTTTAGTGATCACTTAGTCCAAACCTCTCATTTTACAAAGGAGGAAATTGAAGGCCAAATGGCTCTAATGATTTACTGAAAAGGCCTATATTTTGTAAGTGAACTAGGTAGAGGACAGGTTAAATTTCAATTCAACAGATCTTTTTTTTTTTTAATTCCCATGATTTGTTCTTTTATGAACTTACATCTCAACACTTGGAGATTTTGAAAAATGTTAAGAGTAGTATATTGCTTAAATAATTTTAAGTCTAATAAATGGAACAAGAATTTTTAAGGACAGAAGCATTCAGTTTGATTATGGGCTATATCTATATCTATATCTATATCTATATATATATACATATATATATATATATATATATTTAAAAGCATGCAAAAATGAACTATGTCCTGAAAATTGCATCAACAAAAGTTGATATTTAAAACATCATTCAAATCAACCTTATTTGCTCACTCAAATGGAGAAAATTTCAATTTATCCTGGAAGAAACTAAATTGAAAAATCACTAAACTGGGTCTCAGAATTGCAAAGATATTCCTTTTTTAAAAAATCTTTACTATTTTAAGACAGATTTACATCCTGATTGCACTAACATTGTTTTGTAGCTACATTCTAAAAACTATACTATCTCTGTTCCTTTGTCCTCTGTCTCATCTTTGTGCCTTTGCCTCTTTTCTTCTCTTCACCTTCTTTTCTCTCTCTCTCTCTGTTCTCTTCTCACCTCTCCTTTTCTCTTTTCTTCCTTTCTCCTCCTCCAAATGCATTTTAATCCATTAACTAAGATAACTCTGATCAATATTCCCAGAAGGACCTTTGAATGTTAGAGAGATGAATTATCATAGTTGGCTCAATAATGATGTAAAAGTAAACTGATCTGCTATTTTACTTTAATGGCAACTGGAGTATGTATGTTTCACTACTTTCAAGTAGGAATACTTTTTAATTTTGTCAGTCCTGACCTGATAATGATGCTTTATCTCTGAAATCAGCAATTTGATATTACTCATTTCAGTCAATCCCTTCAGACTATCTCCATGAGTCCTTTCTTATTTTCAAACAAGTTCATTGAGGTTTTCTGAGTGTTTCTAACTCCTCTAGGTTTAGTTTTTGCAAGTATAAGTCCTTTGGTTAGCTCCCAATGTAACTGATTGGTGAGTTGAATTACAATCACATTTAGACTCCTAGAACTTGATAAAGACAATTATTTTTGACTTGGAAAAGAATTAGGCAATACATAATTAGAAGAGTATATGATATAAGGAAGAGAACACTGGACTTAGAATCAACGACATTTGCAAACTCTCTCTCAGTCAATAACTACATATATGATCCAGGGCAAAGTACATTTTATCCCATCTGTCAGAAGTTCTTCTTCTGTAAAATGAGGTAACAGGACTAAATTATTTTAAAAGTACTTTTTAATTCTTAAAAATAAAAATCAGTAAAAATTAATGGTTATTATGATTTATTCTAAAATATAGGTATCTAAAACAAACATTTTAGCAAAAACAAAGTTTGATTAATATACTAATTGTTATGTAACATTTAAAAAAAAGATCTCAGAGATCATTTGGTCTAACTCCCTTGTTTTAAAAATGAAAAAAATGAGTATCAAGGTCAGGGAGAAGTTCAAACTCATATCCTCTATGTCCAAAATCTCTCTTCTTTCCCACTATGCCATGCAGCCTCTTTTATTTTCTATAGCCACTTTTGTCACTAATAACTTGATTCTGAAAATTTTTTGTATCATTTGAATGGTTTAACATAATTTTAATTTTATTACAATGGTTCCTAACAGTCATTTGTCTAGTATTTGTCATTCCAGTTACAATGGTGTCCTTTATTCATGTATATATGTTTTTATCTTGTCTGAAATAGCCAACACTTACTTCCATCAATTACCAGCAAGGCAAATCTCTGAGCATGAAATGACTTTACAGATCTGGACATTTTTCAGCTAAAAATAAAATCACTTTCAAGGGGGAAAAGAAAGGTCTATTCTCAAGCAATAAATTTTAAAATATTGTTGATATTTGTTAAATATAAGTCATATTCATAAAAAATCAGTCAAGTAACTGTATAAAAGGGGAAAATGGGAACTGATAATTTTCCAAATTAGTTTATACCATTGGTCCATTAATTCTTATATCATATTCTCAAACATTGCATTCCTACAATGTTTTGCTTGTGATTTCTTCTAATCAATAAGGTGCCTGAAGCTTTTTGATATTATTTGTCAAATGTAATTTTAAGTTCTCCTCAGCATCCTTAGGAGGAATAGGTATCATTATCTTCATATCTCATGTTCATATTCCATGATATGATATAATACTTCCTTCTTCCTTTCATACTGGTAATGTAAAATAGTCATGATGTATCATAACCATAATATAAATTATAATATCAACAACATATATTTAGGGGAGAAAAGATTGAAGGAGGTCATGACTCAGATGTGAAATACAACAGAAAGATAACTTGAATACCATTCTAGCACTAAGGAAACAATTCATGATAGAAGTTTGCCAGCAAATAGTAAAACTTTATTAAATTAATATAAATTTATATTGAAACAGTAAGTAAATACACACACGTATAGTCTATGTAACACTATTTGGTGGTTATAGATAGAGAGAGAGAGAGAGAGAGAGAGAGAGAGAGAGAGAGATAGCAAGATAGATATAGATAGGTGATAGATATAATATGTGATTATTGAAGGGTTGCAGTAGCATTAACAGTCAACATTGACTTGTGTTTTATCTTCTATAAATCTAAAAGTTAAAGTATTAAGGATAGGCTAACAAAAGGCAATCACTGAAAGGAGGGGAATACTCCTGGAAAATTTTTGTAATTTTCTAGGTCATGAGAGCCTGAACAAGAGAATTAGCAATAAAAATGTAGAGGAGATAGTTGCAAAAATTGCTGTAGAGGTAGATTCAATAAGATTTGGTAAAATATTTGGTATAGGTAATAATTGAGTAGTAAGAAGTAAAAATTCTTCAAAGTCTTATCTTTGGATTAGGTGTTAGGTAATCTTCAATAGAAATAGAGAAAATATGGAGAACGGTTAGGGTTAGAGGGGAGAAAATTATTTATGTTTATGCATCTCCAATTTGAGGTATGAGCTGATAGAGATGTACAATTCTAGAGATGTATGTGGACATATGAGCATAGATTTCAGGAGAACGTAAACAGATGAATATATAGATTTTGGAATTAACTGTGAGCTGATGAGACAAGCAATGGAAAATCTAAAGAGATAAATAAAGAGGGCTCAAGTCAGAACATTTAGAGACATATAAGCCTGTGAAACAGAAGAGAAATTATGCAGTAAAAGAAGATGAAGAAAATAAGGAGGGAAAAAAGCTACAGAAAACAAAACAATTAGTAATGATCATTTGTTAATGAAAGCATGAACTTTTCAATATGAAGGTGACTAGTTGACAGAAAAGACACAGTGCAGGCCTTGGAGTTAGGAAGACATGAATTTAAATCCCCTCTCTCATATGCTTGCTAGATGTACTACGCTGGAGAAATCATCCAATCTGCCATATTTATACTTGCTCTATTTGGTAAATTAATATTATACTATTACCTATCTCAAATGAGATAACCTATAAAGTACTTGATAAAACTTTATAAGATACTATATGAATATAGGTCAGGTAGTGTAGGATAGGAAAAACAGTGAGTAGGTGGTAAAAATAAAGATATCAATTGTAGACTTTTGAATTGAAAGAGAAGAGGGATGTATCATAATAATGTAAGGTGAAGGACAAGGTTAAGTTTTTTGCTTGTTTCTTTAGGATTGTGACCTAATAGTGTTTGTGAGCCAGTAGATGGAATAAGTTTTAATACAGAAGGGGGACAGAGAGAGTCAGAAGGAGGGGGAGAGAGAGAGCCAGAGAGAGACAGACAGAGAGAGACAGAGAGAGAGAGACAGAGAGAGAGAGAGAGAGAGAGAGAGAGAGAGAGAGAGAGAGAAACAGAGAGAGAGAGAGAGAGAGAGAGACTAAGGCAGATAAACTGATACTTCTAACTCTTGAGAGATGGTGGAATCAAGGACACAAACAGTTGAGGCAAGATGTAGATGAGTTACTCAATTCTCTGAAATTGCAATAAGGAAGAAAAAGAAGAAGAAAATATAGAGAATATTGGGAATTATGGAGTTGGAGCAATAAGGGGAATCATGGTTGGTTGGTTTTCTTAGTAAGAGAGTAAGTGAAATTATTTGCTAAAGGAAAATTGTACAGGTATTTGAGCTTAGGAAAGATTGTAGATTCTGAGAGTTCAACAAATGAAGATATTGTTATACAGTATTGAAAGCCCTAAGGCAATTCTGAGTAGCTCAAGTATAAAAAGGAAGAAGGCAGATATTGGAATGGGAGTTACCTTAGGCTAAAATGCTATATTATCCTGCTATCTTTCTAACTTTTTTTCAATTAAATCTCACATAAAATATTCTTCTGAAGAACACAGACAAGACCTAAACTTAGTTTCTACTAGGTTGTCAGCAATGAAGTTAAATTTAAAAGATATCTTTAAAATACTTTATCCTAGAAATGATCAAGGTATTGCAAAATGAGTCTCACATTTAAATATAGTAAATGAAGGAATACAGTAATAATGTAACATATCAACATAACAACAACATATCAAAAAGGAACATTATTTTATTATCATCATTATATCCTATCATATTTCTTTTTTGGGGGAAAGGCAGTGGGATAAAGTGACTTGCCCAAGGCCACACGGCTAAGTGAGTATTAAGGATTTGAGGCTAGCCTTGAACTGAGATCCTCCTGACTTCAGGGTCAGTGCTCTATCCACTGCTCTATCCATTGCACCACTTAGCTACCTCCTCATATTTCTTAAGAATATTTGTTTGCCTAAATATTCATTATTGATCTTCTTTTGGGGGACAGCTTGTTGGCTCAAAAGATAGAATGCTGGGAAAATCACTTAACCTGTTTCTCCAGTGCCCTCAGCTGGAAAATGAAGGAAAGACTAGTACTTATCTAGGAGAGTTATGGCTTGAGAATAAAATAAAATAATATTTGTAAAGTATTTAATGTACAAATATAAATTACTATTATTCTTTGTATGCTATTTCTCTTTTGTTCAGAAAATCTAATGCTCCTTAATCTTTTTCCATCTTACTCAAATTTTCTGATTTTTTAATTCATCTGATCACCTTAAAGATCCTGAAAATCTCTGCCCCTAGTTCCCTTCACAGATTCTTCTCTTCATTCTCCTTTTTTATTTATGTATCTCTTTCTCTGTCATTTATTCTGCTACTGTAATTTATTACCATTCCAAACTCCAGAGATCAAATTATTTTGTTGCCTCTGAGACTATTGGTCTCCAGAATCTGGAGGCTAGAATGGGTTTGCTCTGACAAATCCTTCTTGGAGAACTCTGATTTAGAGAGCCCCTAAGAAACTGATTTGGAATGAGGATGAAGAGAAAAGGGGCATGCACTAAAATTCACCTCTCAATGGTAGTATTAGTAAGTAAAAAACAAATGCTCCTTCTGGAAATGCAAATTGATGCTAATGACAGTGAGTATGGAGCCATCATGGTCCAATATGTGTGCTGAGATGTTCCAGTAAACTGCAGTAAACTCATGAAAAATTTTGCTAATACTTAGGCAAACAAACATTCTTAAGAAAAATGATGGGGGGGGCAGCTAGGTGGTTCAGTGGATAGAGCACTGACCCTGAAGTCAAGAGAACCAGAGTTCAAATCTTGTCTCAGACACTTAATATTTACTTAGCTGTGTGAAGTTGGGCAAGTCACAGCTCCATTGCCTTGAAAAAAAGAAAAAGAAATAGGATATAATAATAATGAAATAAATACCAAAAGATTTCTATAATTATATTTTTTGAGATAACATTGTAAAAGAATGTGTGGGAGATCGTAAGGGAAAGAGGGAGAAGGAAATAAAGCTTTATATAGTATCTACCATGTGTCAGACACTTTACTGTCTCTTTTTTTTGATCCTATGCTATCCTATGCTATCAGTGTTTCCATTTTATTGTTGAGAAAACTGAGGCAAATGCAGGTTAAGTGATTTTCCCAGAGTCTCACAGCTAGTAAGAGTCTAAAGCCATATTTGAAATCAGGACTTCTTTGACTTCAGAACTAAATTCACTGAATGTCAACAGACATAATCAAAAATTTACCTCAGAGTCAGAAATATCAGAGTTTAAGCCTAACTTCTGATGTTACTGATTGTATTATCCTGAATAAGTCTATCAACTTTTTAGTGTACTAGGTAATTCTTTTAGTCTAATTCTTAATGCTCCCAACTCAAATTAATTTATTAATGTATTTTATATGTAGTCATGTGTGTACATGTTATCTTCCCCTATAGAATGTAAACTTCTTGAGGATGGCTACAATTTCATTTTTATCTTTTTAATCTCCAAAATCTGGCACAATGCCAGGAGTACCTTAATAAATGTTCACTGATTGATAGGTTGCAGAATAATATTGAATTCAAAGTATGGCTGTTTCTTTTTTCCAAACAATATTTTAACTATGATTTCCTCTGTAGTATTCATGATTTACAAAATAATGCAACTAAAATAGTCATAATATTTGTTCTGCCATAAGATGTCACTATGAGCCATGTACCCTAGGAAAGTCATTGCAATGAAGCCTCCAGGTATACCACCATATAAATTGCAGTACTTTTTAAGCAAAGAACTGGAAACAAATTAGATGTTGCTCAGCTAAAAAATAGCTCAAGAATTTGAGGTATGTGAATGTCATGGAATATGACTACACTGAAAGATATAGGAAAATACAGAAAATTGTACGAAAATTTTATTAATTGATAGAGTGAAGAAAACAGAACCAAGGAAACTACATAGTGATTATAACAAAGTAAATGAAAAGAACAAAAATTACAAAACAATGAAAAATGAATCTTATGAAATTTCAAAGAATAACCATGGTTCCAAAGAAGAGAATGATTTTTCCCTCTTTTTAAAAAATATCTGTTATTTGGTTTGGCACTCTGGGATGAGGCAGGGGAAGAAATTTCAGGAATTTAAAAAGAAAAGATGTCAATAAAATAAAGTCTATGTTTACATAGTTCAGCTTGTCAGATATTTATATGATAATCATAGTTGATATTTGTGGACTAGGTTGAAACCAAAACAACTTTGAAAAACTTTGTTTTGAAACCATAATTCAGAAGTAATGGACAAATCACTCCATCATTATTGTGCTAATCATTTCTTTAAAAGTAAATCATATAATGACAATTGTCATTGTTCCTGTAAGTGACAATGACCTATTTCAATTTAATGAGTTAATCTTACATTGAAATAAAAGAACAGAAATTACCAGTAGGATTTTATCTTGCTTTGAAATCTCCTTATTTTTCTTGTATACCTTCAGAGCAAGCAAAAGTTTGTATTTGTTTCTGTAGTTTTATTTATGACACCCTCGAGTGTCATAGGAATCTCTGTTTCTTTGCTTTGGATTTATCCTGTAGTTATGATTTTTAAGTTTATACATCAACTGATTAGAACTGCTCTTAGTTGGGATTTCAAAAATGCATTTTTAATAATATAGAAGGATGACTTATTTTACACTATAAGTCTATATCACCTTTATAGTTGTACTGAAAGTTTCAAAATATGAATTAATTGGTAAAGTTTTTTTTAAGAATACTAGGCGGGGGGGTGGCTAGGTAGCTCAGTGCATAGAGCACAGACCCTAGAGTCAGGAGTACTTGAGTTCAAATCTGCCTTCAGACATTTAATAATTGCCTGGCTGTGTGGCCTTGGGCAAGCCACTAACCCCATTGCCTTGCAAAAAGCAAAGAAAACAAAACAAAATAACAACAACAACATCAACAACAACAAACAAAGAATACTAGGCAGGGACAGAATCTTACAGCACAAAAAAAAAGAAAAACCTAAAAGAAGTGATTATTTTTACCAGTGTTAAAGACAATTTCTTAGATCAAAAATGAGTATTAAGACAATATGTTATGCTAACCTTAGAGATCATTATCTCCCCAAAAGAGGGGGGGAAAAGATACTGGAAATAATATTAACAGCTACTGACTCTAATGCTTACTTTTTCCCAAATATGCACAATTTTAATAATAGCCTACTTACACAATAACAGCGCCCTTGATAAAAAAAAAAACAAGGAGACTTCTATAAATGATGTGGCAAAGAAACTTCATCTTTAGAATCAAACAAATGATTAAAAAAACAGAGAATATTGTTGTACTTAATAGTATCAAATAATGCTTTATTGACTTTCCAACAAGATATTTTTCTAGTATATGTCAAAATCATATGCATTCCTTAAAACATGCAATGATGAAACAACTTTTTTTCAAGAATTGATTCCTAGGGGTGGCTAGGTGGTACAGTGGATAGTGCACTAGCCCTGGGGTCAGGAGTACCTGAATTTAAATCTGGCCTCAGACACTTAATAATTACCTAGCTGTGTGGCCCTGGGCAAGCCATTTAACCCCATTGCCTTGAAAAAGGCTTAAAAAAAAATAATTGATTACTAATAACAATGTACAAAATAGTTGTAAATGTGAATATAACAAAGTCTCTGTAATGTATTATTTGCAATGAAAAGCCTAAATAGATTGGTAGTCTCTCTAGGTGGAAAGATCTTTCAATTGCTTCTTTTCGTAGATGAATCCATTTTGATCACATCAAACCCTGGACCATGACAGAGTCTCCCATATGAAATCCATAATCATCAGCAGGAAAAAAAAAATTTAAGAAGATGAAAATGTGAAAATGTCAGTCACCTAGACTCTGTTATGCAACATACAGAGATTAAATTTCTAGGCATTCAGAAAGAAAAAAACATGTATGATGTGAAATATAACCCTGTCAAATTGAAATAATTGACATATTGTTCATGAATGGTCTTCAACTTTCAAGTGCCAGGTGCTCTCTTACCCGGATGTATCAAGAAGGTTTATGGCTAAAAATACTTACTCATATAGATTTTGCAGAGTATCCTAAAATGACATATTTGTAAGGACCAGGAAATCATCCTTCATTAGTTCCTTTCACAGGCAAAAATAGCTGAAATTTAGAAAGGAAAGCTATAGAAACAAGCCATGGCTATAGTTTAAATATCTATCTATAGTGTAAATATCTCTCAAGTGCCTATGACCAAATATTGTCTTAGGCAATTATTTTTGTCTTTTTATATTATTCAAAAATTGTCTTCTTTATGAAATCTGGTTTCATTGATGTGAAATGCTTTCAGATTTTGTTTCTTTAAATAATATTCCTTTAGATAGTCCCAAGAAAGACATATTTATCAAACACCTACTGTATGCCATTTAAGCACTATGTTGAGCATTTTATAAATATTATTTCAATTCTATTGTTTAACAAGTTCAAAGACATTAGCTTCTGGAATAAGAACTCACTATTACACAAAAATTGCCTGGAAAACTAGAAATTAGTATCAGAAAATTAGGCATAGTCCCACATTTCATACCCTATACTAAAATAAGGTGAAAATGGGTACAGGGTTTAGACATAAAAGTCAATACCATAGACCAATTAGTAGATCAAGAAATATTCTATGTGTGAAATCTACGGAAAGTAGAGAAATAGAGTACATTATAAATTTTAAAAGGATGATTTTGACTATATTAAATTTAAAAGGTTTTGCACTAATAAAACCAATATTGCCAAGCTGTGAAACAATTTTCACAGCTAGGGTTCCTGATAAAGGTCTCATTTAAAAAAAAATAGAGAGAATTGAATCAAATTCATCAGGTTATAAGTCATTCCCCAGTTGATAAATGGTCAAAGGATATAAAGAGGAAGTTTACAAACAAATTAAAGCTACATATAATCATATAAAAATATTCCAAAATATTATTGATTAGAGAAATGCAAATTAAAACAATTATGAGATACCATCTCACACGTATCAGGTTGACTGAGATGAGAAAAATGATCAATGTTGGAGAGGTTGTGGGAGATTGGGACATTAATGCACTGTTGGGGAGTTATTAACTATTTCATCCAATCTTGAGAGGAACTGTGGAACTATGCCCAAAGAGCAATAAGATGTATCATACCCTTTGATCCAGCAATATCAACACTTGGCCTATATTTAGAAGAAATAATAAAAAAATGGGAAAAGCTCACATGTTTTAAAACATTCATAGCAGCTTTTTTTTTGTAGTGATAAAGAATGGGAAATTGAGGGGATGCCCATCAATTGAGGAATGACTAAAAATGTTATAATATGACTGTTATGGAATATTATTATTCTATAAGAAACCTTGAATGGTCAGACTCTAGAGAAGCATGGAAAGAATTAGAGGAACTTATGCCATGCGAAGGGAGCAGAACCAAGAGAGCAGTACAATCAAAAACAACAACATTGTAAATTGATCAGCTTTGAGGGATGCAGCTCCTCTCAGCAGTTCAGAGAGCTAGGGCATCTGGAAGTCCCTTGGAGGCCTACTATAGACAATGCTATCCACACCCAGAATAAGAAAACAAAACAAGTCAAAAAACAAAACAAACAAATGAAAACTACCGGATATGAATGAACATCATGTTCACTTTTTTAAAAAAAAAATTTATTTTTCCTTCCTATCTCATTATTTTCTATTTTTCCGCCTTATTCCTATTCCTCATACAGAAAATGATGACTAATGTGTACAAAGTTCACTATACTGTTTGCCACTGGGGGAGAGGAATGGGAAGGGAATGTGGAAGGAAATTATTTAACTTATAAATATTCATGTGTTTGAATGTTGAAAAACTTTTAAGACAGGTAATTGGAAAAAAATAAAATATCACTTGGAAGAAAAAATGAATAAATAAATAAATATTATTTCATTTGATCTTCATAATAACATTGAGACATGCATAGTGCTACCATTCTTCCTTTTCAGCTGAGAAACTTGTGGCAAAAGGAGGTTAAGTAACTTTCTAGGGATATAGAGTATACAGAGCTAGGACTTGAACTCATGTCTTCCTTGAGCAGCTATTTGGTACAATGGATAGAGTATCAGAACTAGAGTCAGGAAGATCTGAGTTCTACTCTGGTCTTATTTAATACTAGCTGTATAACTCAAGTCTCTTAATCTTTATTGATTCAGTTTCTTTATTTGTAAGATGAACTGAAGAAGGAAATAAACCATTCTAGTATCATTGCAAAGAAAATCTCTGATGCATTAGTAATATTGTTTTGAGAAAAACTTTGAATGACTATGCTGTTTTGACTATTACAATTAGCCAAATTAATTACCAAGGTCCTATTTTTATTTAGATGAAAAAATGATAGAGGTATGTTTAGATTGTTTTAACACACATATATGTGTGCATATGTCTGAATACAAATATATGCACATATTTGTGTCTAATGGTAACTTCTCTAGAGAAAGGGAGAGGCATGAAAAAATAAAGCAAGTTACATGATAACTTTAATATAGATTTGAAAATAAGCAAATAGTCATAATAGATTTATAATTTCATGTGCAATCTTTTTTCTTATTCTATTGTTATAGAAATAAATGTTTTATTTTTAAAGTTCAGAATAAATTAAATTAAATTAAAAATAAACCAGCACAATGGAGAAAAACTTGAAAAAAATATTGGGGCTACTATAGAGTCAGAAATGATAGTAAAATTACTGAATTCAGCTTCAGATACAACCTTTTGGATGATGTCTTAGTCCTTAATTTCCCTTTCTGTGGCTAATAATAATAATAATAATAAAATAATAGTACTTATATAGTGCTTATTATGTATCAGATATTATGTCAAGTGCTTCACAAGTATTATGTCATTTGATCCTCATAGCAACCTTTGGAGAATGGAGCTAATTTTATTTCTGTTTTCAAATGAAGAAACTGAGGTACACAGAGTTTAAGTGACTTGCCCAGGATCACACAACTATTGTCTTAAGCTGAATTTGAGCTGAAATCTTCCATGTCTCCATATCTGATACTTTCCTTTCTTTAACTGTGCCTCTGAGAGATCCTTCATGTATTTTTTTTTTACAACCACCCATTATATTGTTAGTCTTTCCAAGTATTATTTTGAGGAAGAGAAACAGCAAAACTGGAAATGTTAACTTTTGCTAAATAGAACTAATTATTGTTCAGTACACTCAATTAACTTCAACACATAGTGACCTATTTGGAGTTTTCCTTTTTTGTTTGTTTGTTTGGTTTTTTGTTTGGTTGGTTTTTTTTTTTTTTTTAGATTTTTCAAGACAATGGGGTTAAGTGGCTTGCCTAAGGCCACATGGCTAGGTAATTATTAAGTGTCTGATGTCAGATTTGAACTCAGGTACTCCTGACTCCAAGGCCAGTGCTCTTATCCACTATTTGGAGTTTGTTTGGCAAAGAAACTGGAGATGTTTGTCATTTCCTTCCCAAGCTCATTTTACAGATGAAGAAACTGAGGCAAACAGTGGTAAATTACTTTCCCCAAGTCAGTTAATAAGTGTCTGAAACTGGATTTGAAATCACAAAGATGAATCTTTCTAACTCCAGGTCCAGAACTCTCTATCCACTGTGCCACCTAGTTAGACTAGAATATGCCAAATGTCAAATTTTGATAAAGATTTTAGATGCCCAAATTAAAATAAATTAGAAGCAAAATATAACAAATCCATCTAACTCAAAACTCAAAATAATTACAACAGCTTTCTCCTAATTAGTGCAAAAAATGAATTCCCTGAAGTGGTGGAAATGTTTGAATTTGTAGTACATACTGGACTGGAACCAATTACCTATTTCCATAATTATAGCTCCAAATAGTGTGAATTCAAATGCATGCAACCACTTTAAGGCATTTGTTATTCACACCAATCAGGACCTTGAAATACAAAAGACCCTCTGTATAATAAAAAAGATCTCTGGTTCCCATAAATATCCTAATTTTGTGTGGAACTAAGAAAGGGAGGCTATTGATACAATTTATTTCAAGTACAAAAAATTTCCTACATTTTTTCAGTGATTTTTTTTTAAATGAACTACTAACTAGTTTGAGATAAGGCCAACAGTTGAATATAATTTTGTTTTTTTATTTTTGTTTTTAAGGAATAAAGTATTAATAATAAGTTTATGTGCTATTAGAATGCAACTACTCACCTTGAAAAATTTCACCAATTTAACAGAGGTCAATCCTGAGCAAACAGATCACCTCCAAAAAAACAGAATTTCTTATAATTTAAGAACAGACCTGGGTATAACAATGACACCCAGTGGTCAAATAGTTTTAGTGCTGGTGAAAACTATTTCTATTAGGTTTTATATATATATATATATATATATATATATATATACATATATATACTAAATGATCTTTCTACTTTTTTTTTGGTTTCCTCCATAGATTCCAAGGAAATGAACATATTTTTATAAGAGATTATTACTATTCCTTTTATACATAAATTTAAAATATACTGTGTTCATCAAAATGACATTTAATAAAATAATAAAATATTTAGGATTTTTATAGAGTTTTAAGTGTTACAAAGAGATTTACAAATGTTATCTCATTTAAATATTATAACAACCTTGGAGGTGCTATTATTATTCCAATTTTATAGATGAGACAACTAAGGTTGACTGAGATTAAATGACTTACCTAGGTTAATGTAGATATTACTGTCTAAGGTTAAATTTGAATTCAGGACTATGAATTCATATCCAACGTTCTCTTGACTGAGTTAGCTTAATTGCCTCTATATGTTAGAGAAAACTGTGACTTTTGTTATTTGAAAGTTATACCATCTAAAGTTGTGAAACATCTCCCTGGAAATGTAGCCTATATGTACTCATTTGTCTATTTTTAAATTAATATGTATTCTTTGGAAAGGCATACCACTAGGCTCAAATGTTATAAATGAATTTGGGAAGAATCATAATATAATTCTGTTTCTTTGGTTGGAAAACTAGCTGCTTTCTAGCTGTTATCTTCTTTTTCCATTTGTGTGTTTTTTTAACTCTAAATTTATCTTTAGTAATTTTATGTCATTGTGTTTAGCCCACTGCCCTTCATTGTTAAAATCTTTTGGGTTTCCAATTTGGTTATCCAGTATGCTAGGTATTTCTCAATCTCTGTGGGGCAGACAGATTTGAGAAACTTGCCATCTCTAGTTTCATTGATAAAAATGAAAAGAAAAATGACAACCAAAATCAAGGCCAGGCCTCTAGATCAAACATTCATATAACAACTTCCTTTTGGACATCAGATTTTTAATGACTAATCTCTGAGGTCAGTTTTCTACTTAATACTTCAGGAATCTACCTTAATGAAATTCTCAGCTGGTCTATATTTTCCATCTTAATCGCAAAGATATCATTAGAAACTTTGTGCAACGTGTCAATGAAATTCAAGCATACTTCATTTCTAAAATTCCCCGTCTACCAGTGCAGTAAATCTGCCAAAAAAAAAAAAGAAAATTAGATTATCTAGCATGACCTGTTTTTAATAAATTCAGATTTTAGGTGGTCAATACAAAATGATACATTTAAAATTTTTTTCACTTGCCACAGTTTGAAGATGCAACTATATTCTCCTAAAAAAGATGAACATTTGTCCTTCTTTAATTCTATACCTTCTTTTCTATTCATAATGATTTGTCTTTAAAATTGCTTTTTTGAATTTTAATTTCAAATTAAGTAGATTTTTTCTTTCTCACAACCTTTTTCCTTCCAACGACAAAAAGAAAAAAGAACAAAACCATAATCACAAATATGCATAATTAAACAAAACAAATTCCAGCACTGATCATGTCCTAAAAATGAATTTCCATCTTGAGTCCTTAAGGTCAGTAGAAAGTTTCATCACTGATCTTTTGGAATCATAGCCAATTATCATTAGGTCAGTAGAAAGTTTCATCACTGATCTTTTGGAATCATAGCCAATTATCATTAAGATAATTATCTTAAATTCATCTATACTGTTTTAATTACCTCATACGTAATCTATAGTTCATCCAGTCTTAATGCTAAGAATGATTAGAGGCAATAACTATGGGCTACTTGAAGGTATTTCAATTCCTAATTAATCATTTTTCCCTATCCTTTCTTGTATACAAACCATTCCCTTTAGAAAAAAAATAAAAGCAGAAGTATGAGTTCAATAGGGTTGTCTTCTCTTCATTATGCATTATCCTTGGTCTATCTATCCTAGGTAATAGTCCCAGACTTTTTAAAAAAAAAATCTTTTCTTTGATACTTCTCCTAAAAAATATATTTTGTTTTTTTAGAATTGCTGACATTGGGGCAGCTAGGTGGCAGTGTATAGAGCACTGGCCCTGCAGTCAGGAGTACCTGGGTTCAAAACTGGTCTCAGACAGTTAATAATTACCTAGCTGTGTTGCCTTGGGCAAGCCACTTAACCCCATTTGCCTTGCAAAAACCTAAAAAAAAAAAAAAAGAATTGCTGACATGACATTTCTAAAAACTAGTATTCTTTTTAAATTTAAGGCAATAAGATTAAGTGACTTGCCCAAGGTCACACAGCTAGGCAATTATTAAGTGTCTGAAACCACATTTGAACTCAGATCCTCCTGACTCCAGGTGCTCTATCCACTGCAGCACCTAGCTGTCCCTGAAAGCTAGTATATTAACACTATTAAAACAAGATTGTCATAATCTTTTTTTAAATTTATATTTATTTATCCATATGCACATGTATATTTTTAAGTTACAAAATTTTCTTCCACCCTCCCTTCCAACACCCTCATCTCAATAGTGAACAACAATATGCAAACATATTTTTGATAAACATATTTACAGATTAGTCATTTTCAATATTTTAGAGGGATTAGGATTAAGGGAAAGAGATACATAAGAAATAGTTTTATAAAGTGTTCATCAGATTCTGACACGTTGGTTTTGGTTTTGGTTTTGCTTTTCTTCCTCTGGATGGGAATAATAGTATTCATAGCTAGTTCAATACAGTTGTCCTAGCTCTCTGAACAGCTGAAAGGAGCTGCCTCCATCATGATCGATCAGCTCACAATGTTGTTGGTAATGTGTACGTTGTTTTTTAGTTCTTCTCCCTTCGCTCAGTATCAGATCTTTTAATTCCTTCCATGCTTCTCTAGAGTCTGACCCTTTATGGTTGCTTATGGAAAAATAATATTCCTTAGTATTCATGTTCCATAACTTGTTTAGCTATTCCCCAATTGATGGACAGCCCCTAAATTTCCAATTCTTTGCCATTACAAAAAGAGTGCTATGAATATTTTGGAACATGTGGGACTTTTCACATTTTTTTATGATTTCTTCTGGATATAGACCTATAGAACTGGAATTGCTCGGTCAAAGGGAATGAACAGCTTTATTGCTCTTTGGGCATACCTCCATATTGCTCTCCAGAATGACTGGATCTGTTCACAACTCCACCAGCAATGCATCAATATCCCAGTCCTCCCCAAAACTTCTCCAACATTGATCATTTTCCCTTTTTTCTCATCTTGACCAATCAGATGGGTGTGAGGTGATACCTCATTGTTGATTTAATTTGCATTTCTCTAATTAATAATGATTTGGAGCATTTTTTCATACCTTTGAACATTTATCAATTGGGGAATGACTTGTAATCTTATAAATTTGATGCAATTCTCTCTATATATTTTAGAAATGAGACCTTTATCAGAACTCCTAGTTGTGAAGATTGTTTCCCAGCTTTCTGTTTTCCTTCTAATTTGGGCAGCATGGATTTTATTAGTGCAAAAACTTTTTAATGTAATATAGTCAAAACCATTCATTTTATAGTTTGTAATGTACTCTAATTCTTGTTTGGTTATAAATTTATCCCTTTCCATAGATCTGATAGAACTTGTTCTATTAATTCATCTACAGTGTCACACTTTATGTCTAAATCCTGAATCCATTTTGACTTTATTTTGGTATAGGGCATGAGATGTGTGTCTATACCTAGTTTTTGCCATACTATTTTCCAGTTTTCCCAACAATTTTTTCAAATAGTGATTTTTATTCCGGCAGTAGATTGCTGTAGTCATTTACTACAACTCCTTTAGAACCTATTCTAATCCACTGGTCCATTACTCTATTTCTTAACCAGTACCAGAAAATTTTGAAGACTTCTGCTTTATAGTATAGTTTTAGATCTAGCAGAGGTAGGCCACCTTCCTTTACATTTTTCATCAGTTTGCTGTTCTTGACCTTTTTGCTCCAGATGAATATTGTTATTATTTTGTTCTATCTCGGTGAAACAGTGTGATAATCTTTTAAAGCAATCATCCTATTACTTTTTCTTCTCTCTCTCCCTCTTTAATGTCTTTGAAAAATATGAATTTCTCAGTAAGCCCATATATACACACCGGTGCATGCACACAAACCTGCCTGCACCAAATTTCCAATATGCTGATCCCTTTTCTTCCTCATCACAATGTTTACATTAATAATAGATGATTGAGGGAGGGAAGGAGGAGAAAGCAATCAATAATTTCTTAAGTATCTATTACGTTTCAGGCAGTGGTCAGTGTTTGTCATCTATTGTCTCATTTAATCCTTCCAACAACCACAGGAGGGAGGGAGGCATTATTATTATTATTATTATTATTATTATTATTATTATTATTATTATTGTTATTAATCCAGTTTTCATTTAAGTAAACTGAGGTAGGTGGGGTTTAAGTGAGTTTCCCAGGACCATACAACTAAGAAAAGTATCTAAGACTTAATGACTCCAGATCCAGAGCTCTATCCAATGTCATATTAACTGCACAGAGAGAATTGGAGGGGGGGGGGAGAGACAGAGAGAGATACAGAGAAGCACTGAGAGACAGAGAGAGAGAGAGAGAGAGAGAGAGAGAGAGAGAGAGAGAGAGAGAGAGAGAGAGATGGAAAGATAGAGACAAAGACAGAGACAGAAGCAGAGAGAGAGAGAGATAAGTATGTAGAAAGATAGGTATATAGATAGATGACATAGAGATAGAGAAATAATGATAGAGTATTAAGATTCCATTGCCAAAAAAATCTAACCAACTTAGGATAATTTATCAAGTAAAATTTAAATCAATGGGATCTAACCTATCCCATTTCTCCCTGAAATCATTGAAATTCATTCTTAAAACTTGATTTCTATGTCTAATCTGACAAGAAACAATTCTCCTTTGAGTCTATTCATTCACTATTAATCATTTACCTTCTGGTGGCAGGAATATGGAGAGAAAGGTGATTATAAAGGAGATGAAGAGGGTTGACAGGGAGAAGTTTGAGTTAATTATCAAAAGAATAGCCTAGGGGAAGCTAGGGCTACATTCTCATCTTTTAGTTTATGAAAAATGAATTTTTTGAGAATCTAAGGTCTAATGGTAAAGAGAAATCAGAGGGAGGAGTGAAAAACTGAAAATGGATGTCTAAATAGGTGGGACTAGTCATTCCAATAGCCTCCCCCTCCCCACCAACAATCACTCTTTCTGGACCATTTTCTTGATAAGCAAGGTACTCAGTGCAATTCTTCGGGGAAGAGATGATTTAAAGTGACAGTGGCAATCAATAAACACATTTATTTTGTCTGACCTAAGAAATGCCAGACAGAAGAACTACATGTGTGAAAGTGAAACTGTTTCTACTTTCAAGGGGTTTAAATTATACAGGGAAGACATATTTATAAAGGAAAAAATACAGGATATGTATTTTAAAAGTCAGTGACTAGAACAAGGGTCATTAAAAAATTGAGAAATCAGGAAAGGTTCATTGAAGGATAAGGACCATAAGTTTAGGCACAAAGCATAGATCCAACAGAAAGTGATAAGGAGGGAAAGGGCCAGAGATAGGAATTAAAATGTTTATGGGAACCAGGAAGTAAGCTTATTTGACTGAAATGTACTAAGTATGATGAAGAATGATATCTAATAAGTCTGGAAAGATAGAGGATTAAGACTATGCAAGATATAAATGTCATCCAAAGAAGTTTATATTTTATCTTAACAGGAGTAAGAAACCACTAAGGTTTCTTGAGCACAGGAGTATTATGGTCAAAACTGAGTTTTAGGAATATCACTTTGGCACTTGTAAGGAGGATGGATTTAAGGCAAGAAAGATTGGATACAGAGAAAACCTATTAAGAGACCATTATTAAGTGAGAAGTGATGAGGGCTTGAACTAAAGTATTTGTAGTGTGAGTGGGAAAAAAAGGAGATGGATGTTAGAGATTTTTGAAAAAGCAGAATTAATAAGACCAGGTAACTGATTGGAAATGGGGAGGGTAGTGGGTAAGAGTGAAGTAGATTTTGAGGTTATGAAACTGGGTGACTGGAAGCATAGTGGTGCTTTTCACAAAAATAGGAATGTTCCTGGGTAGGATTTAGGAAGGAAAATAATGAGTTCTGTTTCAAATATTAACTTTGAGATGCCTGTGGGACAGGTGAAATGATATGATAACATCAGCAGAAAAAAATAAGTTGTTTTTTTTAGACAACTCTAGTGTTGAATTAATGTTCTAAACCAACTATTATTGCCCAGAGACCTATACATGGAAAGCAGTAAAGGTAAGCCCATAGATTTCTTAAAAACTGGCCAAATTTATCATCATTGACTTACGTTTCTTGTCTCTAGCAGAACAACTGCAACAAATGTATGTGTATCAGAGAATAGGAGAAGAAAATCAGGTTAAATTTTTGGATTAACGATTTGATTTTTGAAATAATGTGTTGAGATAGATATAGAATAGTTATTTTTCTCTTCAACTAGTCCTATGATGATCACATGTATCCTTAATCTTTCTTAATGAAAACACTCAATATCATCCAAGAAAGACACAGAAATGAAAACTTTTATGGCATGTATCCATATTTGAATAAGGATTGAACTAGATAGTTTCAGAATTCTCTTCCAGCTCTAAAATTCTGGAATTCTAAGAAGTCAGTATAAATTATACTTCTCTAAAAAGTAAATGTAATAGGCATAAGGAAGCCAAGCAGCTTTCTCCAATAGCACATAGCAAGGTAGTTATAAAAGTGATCATAGTATGTGAAGAATAAAAATTATACAGTCATCAATATTGATCTGAAAAAAAATTTCTGTTTGATTAGGCTATTACTGTTATTTCTGTGGTTGTGGCTGAAATTCTCCATTTTCCATCAATTATTTTGCTTGACTTTGACTTTATAGAAGATCATGTATTTCCAACTTGTGTTGTCTTCTCCTATTAGATTGTAAACTCTTTGAGGACAAGGACTTTTAATTTTATTACCAGTGCTTAGCACAATGTCTGGCACCTAGTAGGTGCTTAATAAATGTTCATTGGATTGAATTGGTGATGTTTTGTTTAATTATTGACCTTTTTCTAACAATTGGTCTTTTCATTTGGATTAACTTCCTGATAATTGTTTCATATTTTCAATTTTTCTATAAGTCCAAAATTATTTAGCTTTAATTAGTCAAAAAAATAGGAAATTATTAGGTAAAGTACAAAATAGCATGCTGGATACAGAGTCATGAAGTCCTGGATTTTAATACTGCTCCCACACTTACTGTGTTACTCAAAACATGTGACTGTTTCTGTTGCCTCAGTTTCTTCAAGTGTCAGTTGATGAGATTATGTAGGTCTCATTCAGCCCTAAAACTTTACTTCTATAAAATCTCTTTGTTGAAACAGAAATAGAAAATAATATGAGGAAACAATTTCCTTCACACGTGACCTATTTTTTTTAGGATTTCCTTTTGGGGCCCCAAAAAGGTATATGGTTTTAATTATCACAGTTCATTGAATGTCATGTTTGAGGCCAGCCAGAGATTTTGGCTAACATTCCCCAAATGTCTTGTTTTCATCATTCACACAAATTTTGCTATAACACACATTTAACTATGGAAAGAAAACACCAGATGACCTGTTAAGATTCTGAAAGTGCTGCTGCAGAACTTATTGCTTCAAATTTTCAGTTAAAGTATTGTCTTCATAGACATCTTAAATTTATATGAGTAATAATATCAGTAGAATGGAACTTGGGTTTTGTTACCTATTCACTAGTTGTGTGGAAAAATACACTCAATTCAATTCAACAAACATTTGTTAAACTCCCATATGCAAGGTGATGTAAGTCAACATAAAAAAAAAAGATTTTCAAAAAAAATTCTTTCCCTCAAAACTTATATTGTACTGGGTTGAGTTATAAAGGGAAAGGGGGATATAAGATATAATTTATTAACATAAATGTATAAAAAGCAACTTTGAGAGGTGAAAAAAGGTCCAGATGAGAGATAAGAGGAATCAGGAAAAGTTTTAATTTGTAGGTGGCATCCAAGATAAGGAGAGAGTTCATTACAGCAGAAGACCTCAAGAGCAAAGTAATACTGATAGGAGATGGAATGTTGCGTATGAGTAACAGCTGGGCAAGATAACTTGATGAGATTGAAGGGTGTTTAAAAGGAAGTAAAAAAGGAAAAACTGCAAAGGTTACTTTGATTTACCAAAATTTATTATGGAGAAAGAATATATTAGCAATATTTTTTTATGAAAATACCCATAATCACTAAAAATGAGACCTCTATTTGCATGTGACCTAAATTTTATTTCATATATAATCAAATATATTATATAACTTCAAGAATAATCTAAATCAAAGGGATTAGATTATATAGTGAATTTCTTATTTTGCATCTCATTATTATTTGATACAGATAAGCAATGAGTTGATTGACTTCATGCCATAGGGTTCTCTCTACTATTTTCTCACCATCCCTTGAAAGTCAGATTAAAGATGTTCCTGATAGCAACGATGAAAAATAACCAGATTTTCTCATCCACCAAAATTTTCCTTTCCATTTGAGAGCATACAAGCAGTAATATCCTTCTTAGATCTAAGCAAAGCCAAACTGTCATTTCTAGTCAATGCAAGTCAACTGAACCTGCTCCTTAATGGTGTCAGCTGCTAGCTTTTCATGTGTGCTAGTGAGAACACAGAAAAATTCTAAAGAGACAGTCATTTGTGAAATTGCATTTGTCATTTTTTCACCTCAGAGAGAAGATATTTTGGGGAATTAAAAAATCTGTTGAAGATGTGGAATGTGTATGTGTTTATTTTGATAAAATAAGTGGTTTGTGATATATATCTACTGTTTTTGACATCCTATTTTTATTGTTCTTTAATTAAAATAGATCCAAATACTTATATATTTTGTGTGCTTCATACAATTTCTTATACGAAACTATTTCATAATTACAAAGTAGCATGGCATGAAATTTGAGGCTAGAAAGATGGCTTTAATTTTAAGTTTAGACACTCTGGACCTGTGTGAACTTAACTATGTTTGCCTCAGTTTCCTCATCTATAAATTTAGGTGAAGAAGGAGATGGCAAACCACTCCAGTATTTTTAGCAGGAGAAACAAGGGATAATTTGAGACACTAATGCATTTAATGGAGTTATAAACTGATTCAGTAATTCTGCAGACCAATTTTGAACTGTGCTTAAAGGACTGCAAAAATCATACATAGTCTGACTAGTCAATACCACTACTAGTTCTGCATCCCAAAGCAATAAACAACAACCAAAAAAAAAAAATGGAAAGGACTTCTATGTACACAGATATCTATAATGGCTCTTTTAGTGGTGGCAAAGAAGTCAAAACTGAGAGAATGTCCATCAATTGAGGAATGGTTGAAGAAGTTGTGATACGTGATTGTGATAGAGTACTATTATACTATAATAAATAATGAGTAGGATGCTATCAGAATTGATCTAAAATCAAGTGAGAAGAACAGGGTACACATTAATAATAATATTGTATGATTATTAGTTGGGAATGACTTGCTTATTCTCAGCAAAACAATTCCTAAGGAAGTCTGAATGCAGATTGAGGCATACTTTTTTTTATTTTTCTTGATTTTTTTTGTCTTCTATTTCTTTCACAACATGACTAATATGAGAATGTTTTGCATGACTGCACATGTATAGCCTCTTCAAATTGCTTGCCTTTTCAATTAAGAGGGAGAGAGAGAGAACTTGGAACTTGAAGTTTTAAGAAACAAATGTAAAAATTGTGGAGAAAGATATTAAATTAAATCTACAAATATTAAATAAATTATTCAAAACAAAAGGAAAGTAAACCCAAATGGGTTACAAAGAGTCAGACAGGACTGAAAAGACTAAACAAAAATGCTATGAAAATACTGCCTCTTATTACAAGCATTACACACCCTGGTGGAGAAATTTGATACAGCACAATCAAAAGGTATTCTCACTTATGCAACAATTTAAAAAATAAAATTACAGAAAAGCTACAAAAATATCATCATTGAAATTTATGACCATTGTTGTAATCCTAACTTTTTCTTTAATTGGGTTTCACATCAAATCAGGTTTAATTTTTAATAGTTCTACAATGTGTTGAGATTTCCCCACTTTGGGAAATTCTTCCACTCATACTGTTGAAAATCCATGTTTCTATGAATCTTAGCCACATGAGGATTTTGAGAGGCTAAACAACTCGTCCATTCTCAGTTATTAATAGATAGGCTGGTTTTGAAGCTAGGTTACCTGACACCAACTGCAGCATCATGTCTCTTCCTATATCTTCATTATTATTTGCTAATTATTCTAAATTGTCCAAAATTCCGATTTTGTGAACTCTCTCACTCAACAGAGAGATATCAAATACTTGATCCACTGTCCATAGGTCAGATCCTATGGGCAGTCTATGGTTTACTATTCTCATATGTGCTATAGAAAGCAGATTAAAATAAAATTGGGAAATATTTAATAAATTAAATAAAATGTAATAAAATATAAATATCATATTTTAAAACTAAAGTTAGGATATAGTGTTCAGAGATCCTTAAATATTGAATAATGACCTTCTTTTCTCTTTGAATTTGATATCATCACTCTACACTAATGCGTAGTATGATGCTTCCAGGATCTTTGTAGATTGTTTTTATCAGATACTGAAGTCATGAGAATTAATTACTTGCTTAACATTCAACAGTTTAGTGAGAAATATTGAAAAAATTAACCTAAGTTAGTCCTCACTCAGGAGTTCATTACCTGACCATCAAAACAATTCTAATTTGTTAGTTAGGACTTGCTTACCATGGAAATTCAAACAATAGAAAAGGCTTTAACCAAAGTACTTTGCATGAAGATTGTATTATAAAAGCTATTTAGTGACTTTCAGGTATATATATATATATATATATGTATATATATATATGTATATACATATATATCTGTTCAGATATATATGTATATATCTATTCAGATATATATATATACATATATATATATATGTATATATATATATATATATATATATATATATATACTCAGTTGCTTCATAACAACTATGTCCATGTAGTCCAATGGAAAAAGTATTGACATTTGAATAACCAGATATGGGTGCAAATTCATTTTGAATTTTTACTTTTTTCTTTCATGCTCTGATTGTGATTTTTATGGAAAGAAAAATAGGTATGGAATCAAAGGACCTTTATTCAAATTTTACCTATGTTCTATTCCCTTGTACTTTGAATAATCTTTTTTAAAAAATTTCTTTAGTTCTCAGTTTCTTTTTCTGTAAAATGAGGATATTGGAATATTTGTCTTTTACCATTCCTTCTTGATTTAAATGTATAGTCCTATGTCAAGAAAAAGTTTCTCTTTGATACATAAATGTGTTACTTATTTCAGTATTATAATTTTTAAGTTCATAATATCATATATAGTAATTCAGTATTAGGAAACAACAGAAAGAGAAAAAGATTTTCAATTACTGAATTAATCAATTTGTAAATTGTTTGGCTGAAGGTAATGAAGCTTTTGAGTACAGGTTTCTCTATCAGTGCAACAGTGATAAAGCACAGCTTGCTTACTAGTATTCTGATTTTCTCAGTGAGCAAATTCTTAGTGTCCTTTTCAGGGTAGAAATATAAACTTTACAGAATCATATTTTCATAAAAGAACCTTCATTCTTATTAAAATCATCTAGAAGTCATTTGAGCCTGGGGTTTCCCAATTCCAATACGTGCAGTTTTATACTAAACACAGCTGGAGAAAAGTTAAAGGATCATTCATGTTTGGGAAATGCAAGTGTATCACATTTTTCTTGGCTATAAGTATATATGAAGAACAAAAATTAAACTGAAATTTATCATCTTTTAAAGGTGTATTCAGAACAAAAGCTGATCATATTACATTATTTATGAGTTTTTCTAGTTCAAATATATTTCCAATACCTTACCCATTTCATCATAAAATTGATGGAAAAGGTTAACAAATGAATCATGCTTCATTTATTGTTTTTGTCATATATGTGTATATATAGGAATTATATGCTTGTAATACACATATATGTAAACACTTTTATTTAATATATATATATATATTTATAATTATAAAATCAACTTTGAACATCGCTTTGTTCATATTGATGTTTTTAAACAGAACACTTGTTTGTGTTGGAATATGAGGGGCATTTTATTCCTTCCTTCTGCCCAGCTTATACCTCTGTCATAATGAAGAGTGCAAGGAATTATGGTGGTGGTAGCAGTCGGTTAAAAGTGTTTAACATGTGGTTATCTAACACTAGGAAGTCAGTTTTAGATGAAACAGCGAGTTGTACATATCTAGGGTTGAAATATGAGAGCCTGTCTATGACTACAAACAAATTAATCAAAGTATCTAAATGGATATATAACTATAAGTATTTCAGTGTATTATTGCTACATATGTATATATGTCTATATGTGCATACATGTATATACATGTGATTATGCTATTTTTAAATTGGTTTATAAGAACCAGAATTAGTATAATTGAGAAAAGGAAAGAAAAAGATTGATATAGAGAGGAGAAACAAGAGATATACAGACAGGTATTAAGTATTTATTATGTTCAATATGTTAAGGTTTGAGAATAGAAACACAAGCAAAAAAGTAGCTTATGTTCTAGAGAAAAAGGAAAGTAAGAGAAAGAAAGTTTTTACTTCCTTAAAGGCAAAGTTGCTGAGGAGATAAAAGAAGTCTGAAGAGAGTATAGTGATTAAAGTGAGCATGATCTAAGTGATCATGGTCAAGACTAAGGACTCTCTGATAAGGAGATATAGTCCCTTACAATCTGGTTTCTTACTTTAACTTTCAACTGAAATTACTTTTTCAAAAGATACTAATTCCTTCCAAAAACATTTCTTTTTTATTTTTTAATTTAAATAAATATTGTATTTGTTTTCCAAATATATACAATATTACTTTCAACCAATCATTTTTGACAAGATTTTGAATTTTACAATTTTTCCCTTTCCCTCCCCTTTCCTCTCAACTGAATGCACTCTAGCATAGTATTTACATTTGTTTCCATGATATGCATAGATCCAAACTGAATTTGAAGGAAAAATATATCTATAAGAAGGAAAGAATATATTAGAGATAAAAAATTACCAACAAACATTGCTTAAGCAACTACTATGTGCTGGATACTATTCTAATTGCTGGAGAAAAAATCAATTAAAATATTCCTTATCATCAAAAATCTTACAACTTAACAAAAAAAGCAGGAAAGGGGAGAAGAAAGAAGGACGCCATAGGGTACAATGTTTTGTTAAGTTGAAATCTGGCAAAACAGCATATATGCAGAAAGCTTAGTTTCTAATTTCTAGAAAGGGAGGTGTGGAGAAGAGTTTGGTACTTAATCCTCCAGCCCTTCAGGGAAGGGGGAGAGGAAACTGAAGAGAAGGTGTTATTAAGATTATGGTGATGTGAGCAGAAATAATGAACATAACTTGATTCATGCTCTGTGGAGTTGAAACCAGATAGTGCAACAGATGCAGAGTTGTCAAATCCCGTGACCTTTTATCAGTTCTCATCCCCCTCATCCTCTCTGAGACTTTGACACTGTTGATCATCCTCTCTTGGTTGATACTGTCTTTTACTTAGTTTTTCAGGATACAATTCTCTTGTATTTCTCCTCCATCTATCTGACCACTCATACTTTACTCATTGAGGTAACACCAGAAGTGGGATAATGAGGCAGCAGTTGAGGCAGAACTGAGCCTCCCCTCTGATTCTGGAATGTTGACCCACGTACCTAGGATATATACGAACTGGTACTAAGGCAGTTATGGGATTCAAACAACTAGGTCTCTGCTCTAATGACCATGTTAAGTATGCAAAAATATATACCAAAAGGTATTTTATTATTTAATTCATTATGCATTAAATCCCTATAAAAGAAGTATACAAAATTTAACTCACAGAAAGCAAATATATCCTTTTGGAATAAAAACAGTCACATGATCACAGTAAACAATGTTGGGACATATGAAGAACCAAAACTCATTCTACCTATATTTTAACTTTTTTCTTCTACTTCCACGGCTATTTCCGGGCAGCTAGGTAGCACAGTGGACAGAGCACCAGCCTTGGAGTCAGGAGTACCTGAGTTCAAATTTGGCCTCAGACACTTAATAATTAGCTAATTACCTAGCTGTGTGGCATTGGGCAAGCCACTTAGCCTTGCAAAAACTAAAAAAAAAAAAATCTTTATTTCTATTGGTTCATTATGTTATGTCCCATCTTCCTATTGGTTTCATGGTTCAGGGAATTCCAGTGAGCTCATGATAACTCGAGGGAATTTTGGGTGTAACAAAAGTATAAACAAATGACAGTTTGTCACCCCTGGTTGCTTTGCACTTTTTCTATTTTTTTTTTTTGTTAAATGTTTGTTTACTGAAATAACAAAAATGAGGGAATCAAAATGTAGTATTTTATCAAATGTAAAATGAGTTTTAAGAAATGAATAAATAAATGTTATAAGCAAAGTTTTGGCAATATTTTTTACTTGTGGGCAGAATGAATATAACTATGTATGCTTACAAAAGGCTATTGCACAGATGAACATTTAAAAAGGAGTAAAGAATGTAAATTTGTGATTTCTACATTGGACAATTGTCCACCTTAGAGAGAACCCTGATTACAATTGTTATTTTAACAACTGGTTCACTGACAAAATTGTGTTATCAATTCTGCTGATACTGCAAATCAGCCAAATCCCACCACTGGTACCCAGATGCATGCACTCAATGCTGATTGTGATCAGAGGTGAGGTTCAGCTCTGCCTCACCTACCTCCCCCTCCACTGCATGTCCCTGGGTAACACCCTCTAATCATTGGCATCCTCGAAGTTCCATCCTGGGTCTGCTTTTCTTTTTCCTTGATATTGTTCATCCTTCATTTTCTAAGAGTATCATCACATGATATCTTGACTTATGTGTGAACTGGCTTAAAGTGAGGAAAAATTGCATTATCTTTAGTCTCACTCTCTTCCAAAGTTAACAAGGTTTTGGAGTAAGACAAAGATGAGAACAACTGGTGATCTCCCAGGATACAATGGCATCTGCAATTCTGACCAAACTCTAAGCACTCCATAACATCTACTTCAGCTATCTTCATGACTGATGGTACAAATTGTTTTCATTCAACCACTCCATCAGGGGAAGTTTTCTCATGCTTGAAGTTTATATCCCACTAACTCACTGAGGGGTTTGTGCCCCATCGCTTACTCTCATTCTGTTTAGCCTATTTGCAGACAGTTTGCTGGGATATGGCTGTGGCTGATGATGCTCATACAACTTCTTGGAGCCACAGGTGAGAACTGAATGCCAGGTGGACACTTAAAGGTGGATGAGAGTGAACAAAGCCTCTCACCAGATTTGCTAGCCTACCTTGAATACTCATATATCCCCTTCTCCCTTTGTATTATATCACTTGATGATCTTATCAGTGCTTATCTGAATGATGAAGATTCCCAAATATAATTATACTGCTCCAAAGTCTCTACTGATTGTCAGTCTCACATCTTTAACTAAATGAATGCAAGATATCTTAAACTAAATATGTCTTTTTCTCAAGGCAATTGGAATAAGCAACTTAACTAAGGTCACACAGCTAGTTAATTATTAAGTATCTGAGATCAGATTTGAACTCAGGTACTCCTTACTATAGTACTGGTGCTCAAACCACTGCACCATCTAGCTGTCCTTAAACTAAATATGTCTTAAACTGAACTCATTGTCTTCACCTTATTATCCCCCTATACACTTCTCTAATACTGTAGAGGGCAATACTCTCTTTCCAGTCCCTCATGTTCTCAATCTAGGAGACATCCTGGATTCTCCCATATCTTTCAACTCACATAACTATTCTATAGCCAAGATATGTCAACTTTAACTTCGCAGCATCACACCAATATGCCTTCTTGGCTCCTCTGATGTCACCACACCACTCTAAATGTGAACTCTCACCACCTTACCCCTGAATTATTTCAATAGCTTGCTGGTGGGTCTGTGTAACTCAAGTCTTTCCATGCTCTAATCCATCAATCATTTGGATATTGAACTGATTTCTCTCAAGTTCAAACCTGACCATGTTACCCTTCTACTAAATAAATTCCAGTAACTCCCTATTTCCTCCATTAAATACAAATTCTTTATCTGGAATGCAAAGCTCTTTTTAATCTAAACCTCTTCTACCTTTCTTATCGCTTAATCTACAGCATGTACTCTTCCATCCAGTAACACTGGGCTCCTTGCTGTTCCATAAAACAGATATTCACTTCATCTCTTGCCTGAGAATGTTTTCTCTGACTATCATTCATGCCTAGGATATTCTCTCTCCTCATCTCTACCTCCTAGCTTCCTTGACTTCTTTCAACTAAACTTTCTTGTCAATTAAAATTTTACTTTTCTACTTTACTTAAAATTTCCTTTCCTAACTATTCAATTCCAATTCTTTCCCTCTGCAATTATTTCCTATTCATGTATTTATATATTTATAGCTTGTTTTGTGTATATTTGTTTACATATTGTCTCCTCCATTAGATTATAAACTCCTTGAGGTTATGAACTGACTTTTGCCTCTTTCCTTAATATAAGAGGTTAGTATGGTGTCTGGTTCCTAAGAGACACTTGACAGGTTTTGAAGTTGAAGCAAATGGGAAAGAAAAGTGAAGAAAACTTTCAAAAGAGGGAAAATTATCTGAAAGATAAGAGAGGGGGAATTAGTAAACTACATGATGGATATGATAAGATGAGTTTGAAGAACTATGTTGAAGACTAATGAGTCATTGGCATGGATAGCTGCAGAAGGTTTTCATTAAGGCTGAGAAGGTTAGAATTGAAATAATTTCTTGTAATATACATATATATATATATATATATATACATATATATATATATAAAATGTGTCTAATCTACGTGTGTATGTAAGAGTACATTACATGTTTATGAAATATAAACAAACATGTATAAAAACTAGGGAATCACTGAATTCTTCATTAGAAGAGCAAAAGAGGATGATAAATTTAAAATTGCAAGAGATCTTAGAGAACATCAATCCAACTCCAGCATTTCACTGATAAAAACACTTATGTCTAGAGAAATTGAGTGATTTTTCAAAGGTCACTGAGGTAGGAAGACGCAGAGTAAAGATTTAAACTTTGTTCCTTTTATTCTAAAGTAGGCCTTTTTAGCAAATCATGTTACTTCTTTGAAAATAGTTTTCATTTTTGTTGTTTTCCTAAAAGATTTTATTGTGGTATATGGTTAAAGCAAATTAGAATGAAAAGATACCAGAAACAAAGAAGTCTTTTATGAGAGGATTAGCTATTTCAATTACCTATTTATTTCAATTGCCTATTTATGAGAGGATTACCTATTACAATTTCTCCAGGACATATTGAAATGGCATCTTAATGAAAGGTTCAGAACACAAAGGTCTAGCACAAGGATACATGGAACAAACAAAATAGGAGTAAAGCAAGACAGATTTATTGAGGGAAAGTATTTTAATGAATGAATAAATAATGCATTTATTATTTACTAGCTGTAAAGAACTAATATAAAATAAGATTTAGAAAAGCAAGACAATATTGCTGTCTCAAGAAGCTCATATTCTAATGTGTATGTTGATATATACATACATACATATGTGCATATATCTATATTTCTATATCTGTATATCTATATCTCTAAAGATACAGATATAGATATAACACAGGGTAGTTTGGCAAAAATAGCATGATCCTTAGAGTTCAACAAAGGGAAATGTTAAAACTTTTTCTAGAATATTATTTAATACTACTTTTCTTTGGATTCTTGTGTTTTAGATCCTTCCTTGAGTCTAACAGGGAAGATGGTGATCAGAGTAATGGAGGCAGTTAACTTTCCCAAAACACATTGCTTTGTATCTTTTATAATAATCAAGTCATGGAAATGGTCACGGAGAATTGTAGGAAGAGATTATGTTCTGCAAGAATCCAAGATGGAATTAGACACACTCTTTTAAAGTTCCCAGAGAATGGGGGAATACCAGAGCTCAGTGGCTCTTGTGATCAGACTGTATCCACTGATAATTTGAGTTCAGTTCTGCCTATGAGGAATCATTATTCAGACTGGAGAAAGCTCTGGGTGGAAATAAGACAAAAATTTATTAAAAAGATTACAAACCATAGGAAGGGATAGGGAGAGAGAGAAAGAGAGATAAAAGAGCAGCCAAGCAGCATTGGCTGGGCCACAGGTCAGAGAAGACTGGCGGCCCTGAGCTGGAGTCTAACCCAGGTTATGTCTTGCCTCTTATCCAGAGGGCTAAAGGTTAACTCCCTTTCTCTTACTGGACCAGGAATTAGATAGAGGGTGAAGTCGAATTTACATTAAACAATCAATGGTACATCAAGGATGGGGGGTCTCCATCCAAGCAGCTTTTAAGATTACAAATTGTTTATGTTACAATCATAATTCTCTACTTCTAGTCAATTTACATCTCAAGAGTAGGTGGTAATCAATTTACATCTCTACCCAATTTCTACATTCACAATTATCTTCATCTTTCTCCTGCATCAAGATCATAGGTAGTTATGTCACCAGATAGCAACATGTCTAGCATCCGAGACCAACAGGACCAGGAAGTGAAGGAAGGGAATGAGGACCATGCTGCTGGTTGTAACTGGTTAAAAGATAATTGGGAAATTGGTATTGGAAATTGGTATGTAGTTGATTCCCTCAAACTTCTACAAGACTTTTGGTCTTACTACTAATCTTACTCTGACAGAATAATAGGGGTTTCTGAGCTTTTTATTTAGTGGGGGGATGGATATGCTCCTTGTGTCATCACAGGGGGTAATGCTAGATCAGCAATGTATAATGAAAGTATTTCATACTTATAGATGATAAGGGCTGAAAAAGAGCTTCAATATATTAATAGCTCACTTTTATTGTGTTCAGAGTGACAGCTGTGAGTTATAGATAGATAGATAGCCTTGGATTCAGGGGAAAAAATGGGTTCAAATTTTGTTTCTGACACATTCTGTTTT
Organism: Macrotis lagotis; assembly: GCF_037893015.1. Lineage (NCBI taxonomy): Eukaryota > Metazoa > Chordata > Mammalia > Peramelemorphia > Peramelidae > Macrotis > Macrotis lagotis. Next base: position 463,979,030 of record NC_133658.1, read on the forward strand.
CATGACCTGAGATATTATTTAACTCCTGCTAATTCCAGCATAGCACTTGGTATATGATGCTTAATAAATATTTATTGATTAAGAAGCTGTTGTAGGTCTTTATTGGAAGAAATTTTATAATAAGGAGTTTAAAAGGGAAAAAAATCAAAGATTCGGTCTTAAAATAATATATAACAAAATATGCAAAACTATGTGACAAACTGTTCAACTTATAGAAGTTATTAGAAAACTTATTAAAATTGAAATTAAAAACACACATACATAACCCATGTATATATTTCCCTACAATTTATAAAGTGTTTTTCTCACATGGTCATTTAGTACAAGCCTCTCCAATTTAAAGAAGAGAAGAATGAATATCAGTGAAGCATAGTGATTTATCCACAGTTATATTCTGAATTAATAACTCCAGATTTCCTGAATTCAATTTGATGACTCTTCTACTTACCATGCTATTTTGCCATGTGGATGAGGAAAGGAGTCATTACAGCAGAACTTGAATTTAGGGAATAGGCATCTTATTGTTGGAGAGATTCAAAAGAAAAGACAATTTGATGGAGAAAGATGATGGGTTCAGATTGTGGCACAGACATAATAGGTTTCACATGTTGCCAGCACATGCATGTGGAGAAGGTAAATGAAAATGGGAACCAAAAAGAGGGTTTAGAGGTCAGGGTTAGAGATGTAAATTTGGGAGTCCTCTGAATACAAATGGTAATTGGAATCATGGGAGAGGGTGATTTTGCTGAGGGAATGAGTGGAAAGGGAAAAGAGGAGGGGCCTGAGGACTGAGCCCTGGGGCATTCTCATAGTTAAAATGACAATTTGATCTATTCAGCCTGCCCCAGTACAGCAGACTGTGGAGACATGAAGTTGAACTCTCATCAGTTCTGAACAATGTGAATTGAATGGGTTGCATTGTTTGTGAACTGAGAAAACTCTGGTTTTTGGGCAGCATGGCCAGATCGCTTTGAAATTAAGATACAGCCAAATAGACAAAAGCCTAAGGTTTTTCTTCTTTTAAAAAAAAATCATGTTTAATCAACCTATTGATAACTCTTTTAAAATGAAATGTCTGTCACAAAGACCCATAGATTTGACTTATGGTCTGTAGAATCATATAACTCTAAAGCCAAGATGGATGACAGGATAACACATTTAGAGTGGGAAAAATCTTTCATAGGCATCCAGTCCAAATTCTTCATTGTACTGATGAGAGAACTTAAGATGCTCAAAATTCAAATGGATTACTCAAGATTACATTAATTCCTTAAAAAAAGTGTCTTTGTCACCTGCATTTAATTTAGCTATACATAAAGTAAATGTTACTCTATAAAAACAAAATACAAAGAAGGAAATCTGTGCTTTCCTTTTTTTAAAAAATAACATTCCCTCCATTGAATAATATTTTCATTACCATGGTCCCTAAACTTTTTTTGGTAATTCCAATAGAACACATAGTCTTATAGATCTATCCAAGATGGAAAAACTCTGATTACAGGCTAAGTGATAGATTAAGGATCTGCCCTCAATGGATCATTCCACCTGAAAATGTGTAGATTTATCACTAGTAGGTCAAGCATTTGACCAATAGATAGTATCTACTGAGCAAGGTAGGAAAGACTTGCAATCTGCACATGGAAAGGGAATGAGTCTAGAAGGATTTTTCAAAGGACTAAAAAGATGTAAAATTGTCTTTATGAAAAATTAGTTGAAAATTTATCAGAAGTATCCTGGTACAAATAAAGATACTGAGTATTAATTTGAGTAAAAATGACAAGACTGTGAATTTATGTGAGAAATATGATGTGGTGAGAAAAACACTGATCTGGGAATTCAATGTACTAATTATGGCTCTTTTCAAGAGCCAGTTGTGAAACTGGACAAGTCTCTTAGTTTTCTCATTTGTAAGATGAGTCTAGTCATACATCACCTCATAGGTCATCATGAGAAAAATATCTTTGAAATCTTAAGGGGGGTTTTATAATTGTGAGTTGATATTACTTTGTTGAAGAAATTTCTGTAGTCTGAATTATAGACAAACACCTCTTTAAAATAATTTTTATCAACTTGTGATTAAAATCTAAGAATTTATTTTTTTTTCTTAGAGTCAAAAATTTTCAAATGAACAGGATCCTCTCATGAAAACTCTAGCACAAAACATTTTGAAGTCACAATTTATGGGATTCTTGAGCAAAGAACATTTCATTGTCAAGATTGAACAAGGGTGTCTAGAATTTTGATAGTAAGTCATTTAATTTTTGACACAATCCTACGAAGTCATTTCCCCAAAACCATTTCATCTCCTTTCCAGTTGGTCTAAGATAAACTCAGAGGCAACTTTCATTACTTTCAATAATCAAAGATATTTCTTCTTACTCTTAGGTGGATTATTACACTAATTCATTAAAGCATGGACAAAATAAAGAATTGTTGCTTTTGGTGGAGCCTTCAAAAGAGCCATTCCATTCTCATGTTAGTCCCTACAAGTTTGACAACTTTGGGTAGAAGTTTTCCCTTGTGCTGATGTGGAGAGCTGAGAGCTGGACATCATGGAGGAATTGATAATTAAGAAAAACTAATAATATTTCTCATCCAGATCTGTCCAATGGCTTCATAATGACTAGGATAATTATTTTTTTTCTTAATATTTAAGGAGAATTTAATGCTTCTATGAATTCATTAGGGTAAAAATTTCCTATCCAAATTAAATAAATATTTACTGAATGCCTTTCATTCCCTCTACATTTCATATTTAGCCTACATTGGAATTTATTTTGGCCCATTCCATCCTCCATATCCATCTCTGTGGAAATACCTACATAAGGCAGAGCAAGAGTCATAATAGGCAATGGATAATGGGCTGGACTTAGAGTTACAAAAACCTATGTTAAATGACATCTCTGACATTTAACTATATGACTTCAAATTAGTTGTCAAACTTGTAGGAGCCTCTGGTAATTTTCTATCCTCTGTCTTTGTTGACCCCACTTCTATTCCTAAAATCATAGGCTCCTTAAGAGGAGGCATTATTGCTTTTTTTGTCTTTCAATCTTCTTCATCTAACAAAGTGTTTAAAAAATAGTAAGCATCTAATAAATGTTTTCTTATCAATTTACTGAAAGAAAAGGAAGATCACACACCTTTAGTCAATGTGGTATGTCCCAGGAGAGACACTAGGGAGATAAAGATGAAAAAGTCAAGTTAAAAAAAATAATGAAATTCATCATATTCAAAGGAGAAGTCCAGCCAAAGTCCTGTGGGGAAATTTGAAGCACTAGAGGTCATTTTTAGCTGGGAAATAATGGAAAGTTTCAAAAAAGGTATGAAATATCAATTGAATTACTGGCAGAAAAGAAGATGAAGTCAAGTTCATTCTATACTTAGAAGATGACATGGGCAGAAGTATGGACAAGCACAATATATCTTAAGTAGTCAGTTTTGTTAGACAATTAAGTGGTGGAGTGGATAGAGTGACAGACCTGGAGGACATGAATTCAAATGTCGCCTCAGGCACTTACTAGTCATATAACCCTGAGCTAGTCACTTAACCCTGTTTGCATCTGTTTCCTCATCTGTAAAATGAGATGGAGAAGGAAATGGTAAAGCACTCCATAATTTTGCCAAGAAAACCTGGAAAGTATCACAAAAAATCAGACTTAACTGAAACCACTGAATAACAAAAATAAAGTTAGGTGGAACATGGTGAACTTGAAGAGAATTAGAGAGAGAAAAAGTTAGATAGGAATATGGATGATGTCAAATGACAGGTTTGGGAACTTTATATTTTATTCAAGAGAAAATGAGGAACAACTGAAAGATATTGTTATTAGGTAAGATTAAAGATCAGAGCTATGCTATGAAAACAACTCAAGCACTATGAATAGTTTGGAATAAGGAGAGGGAAGACATAATGAGAGCCTTGAATAAAGTCAAATTTCTTGGAAGTATAATAGTTTCAAGTGATTTCAGGGTCTTACCATTAAAAGTGGACTAAGTTCAGTAGAGGTGGAGAACCTATTAAATACCAAGTTTGAGAATTTGCAAAATATCTTTTGCTTTCCTCTTAAAATTATTTTTAAAATTAACATATGAAGGGATTTATTGATGTGTCAATTTAAGAGATGCCAAATAAGCTTTACAAGTATTAAGATCATAACTGAAATATATATATATATATATATGTAAGGTCAATGTTTCTGTATGTAAATGTCTGCTGGTAGCTTTTAAGCAAAATTGTTAACTGAGTCTAGTACACTAGGCATGAATGTCATGATTATATTGCTTGAGGGTTGAAAAATCAATGTTTCACTCATTTTTTATTAGACTCTCTTCAACCCAAATTTATAATGCAAGGGCAGACAAGAAAGAAAGGAAAACAGTAAAAAGTAAGAAAAGCTCAAGTTCCAATTTGGGCAAAATGACATAACATCATTGATGCTGATTCAAAAGTAACAGTTTTCAAAGTTTGACAGCAATAGGAATTGATTTGAATTTCCTTGGTTTCAATAGCTGTGGAAAGTGGTTAGCTCCTCATAGTGAAACAGAATCTTTTTTTTTTTTTTTTGGTTTTTGCAAGGCAGTGGTTTGCCCAAGGCCACACATCTAGGTAATTATTAAGTGTCTGAGACCGGATTTGAACCCAGGTACTCCTGACTCCAGGGCCAGTGCTTTTTCCACTGCACCACCTAGCCACCCCATGAAACAGAATCTTATGGGACTTTGTGTAGTTACAAAATCTAAGAGATAAACTGTAAAATGGGTTCACAGAGCAAGGGACTAATTAAAAAGTATAAACTCACATACATGTATATATGTATATATGTACATATATGCATATATATATGGATATATGTGTTTGTATATGGTGGAGATGTCATGTCAGTCTATCCTATCTCTTTATCTCTCTCTCTATTTTTGTCCTTAGTTGTTTTCATGTTTTCTTCTTCATTAGAGTGGGAGTTTCTTGAGAGCAGAAACTATCTTTTGCCTTTCTTTTTATCTCCAGGCATTAAAACAATAACTAATGTATAGCAGGTGTTTAATAAGCACTTTTGGAACTACTGACTCTAACTTACACCTCTGACTCACAATTAATAAGATGTATCCTTTGTCTAGTTCTCTAAAATATAAAATATTTCATTTTACAGAATGATTCATTTCTGAAAAGTGCTCATTAATCAGATGTCTCCATCTAAACCTTTTTGTTTTCTTACTAACTTTATTTATGGTCTTGAATATATTTTTCCCCTATATGTGATGCTAAGACGAAGGTAGTTCTTAACTCAAGAATGACTAATATTATAAAAGTTCATTTATAAGTTGATTGCTTGGATCTCAGAACATATTTTCTTATAGAAACTTGATGTTTAACCTTCTAGGTCATGCACAAAAGACAGGATAAACCTTCAGGCCCTAAAGCAGGAAGATCTGAGTTTAAATATGATCTCAAAATCATACTAGAAGCAAGGAAGGAAGGAAGGAAGGAAGGAAGGAAGGAAGGAAGGAAGGAAGGAAGGAAGGAAGGAAGGAAGGAAGGAAAAGGAGGCGGGGGAAAGGCAGAAGGAGGGAAAGAAGAATTTGTCTATATTACAGAATGGGAAGGAGAATCAGTCTTGAGAAGTTAATTTCCTTTCATATTTATCACTATCATTTTTTCCACTTCCATCCTTCTTCTGGAGTTGCCACTAGGGTAAAAGAAATGGGGGGTGGAGGATGGGGGGTAAGGGAGGATGATAGGAATAAACTTAAAAGGAGAGATCTCAGAAAACCATGAAATTTATAGGTCAGGGGAAAGATTTAAAAAAAAAAACAAGAGAAGGAACTTCTAAACAATAAAACTTAGTTGAGAAGTATGTGACTTACTCAGTTGGGTCTACTATTCTCACAAATTGGGACTACTAATACTCTAAAACCTTACTTGACCACATAGGATTAGGGATAGGAACTGGTGTGGAATTTCAATGTTTTGTCAGTTCCTTCAGAATGTCTCATCAGTGCAGATTGCCTCCTTCTTGCATCCCATATTTTTAGAGTTAAAAATAAATCAATTAATAAACATTTAATAATTGCATAGCATGTGTCAGGTGTTCTTGACAACTAGAAACTATTTTATAGTCATACATGTAAATAAAAACTAGGAAAAATGATACTTAAAAAGAGCAAGAGTAAGTAAAGGTAAAATACTTGGTTGCTGGATTTTTTGTCCCTTTGTGTAGTGTAAAAGCAAATGTTGAAAGGAAGAATGACAAGAACAGATTAGCTGAAAAGAACACACAATTCAGAACTCAATCAGTTTCCATCATCTTCCAATATTTTACAGCAGGATAACTGGCAATCCCCTCTGATTGTTTAGATCTTTGTTTCCTGGCACTTTGCAGCAGCTGTTGTTTTTAAAAATGAACAAATTTATCTAGGCTGTAGGGAGAAGGAGAAATCAGCTGTGGCAATGGTTCAAAATGTAGCAATAAATGAGCAAAAGAGAGGGAACATTTCCTGGAACACACACAGCAGTAAATGAAGTAATCGGGAATGACATTTATTAAAACAGTTGGCTGAAAGGACAAGAACATTTTGTAAAGTGAGTCATCAGTTACACTATATCAAATTAGCTGCTTGATTGATAAATTCTCTAAGTTCAAACTGCTGTTTACTAAACTTCTAAATAATCAGGCATACCCATAATAGCATTGAATTTATGCTGAGACACATTTTTATGCCTGATCTTTCTTTTGACAAAGAGCAGTTTGTAAGTCATCTGACCAGGATGCTAAAGTGAAAATTAATCATTTCATTTATGCATGCATTAGTTCATTCATTCATTCATTGAACAACTATTTAAAATACTATAAGTTAAAGACAAGCTGGTAGAAGCAGTTTGCACTTCTGGAATTCTCTAACTAAAAGAAATCAAACATCTGTATGAAGGCATTCAATACACTGTAATAGATGCTAGTAGAGATAGAAGAATATTTGTTATGATCCCTGTAATGATGAAGTCATACCATTCTAGAATACTTTATACAAAATTGGCATATATGTATCTATACATGGAGCAAAGACTTTATAAATTTAAGCTTTTACTGCATTATATTAAAAATATGAACTTTTTAAAATCAGGAATAGACTTTTCATCCATGACCAAAAGTCTCCTAGGACCTCTACTATCTCTCATATTGGTTCCATAAAAAAACACTCCTCCAGTCTCTCTCTTTGACTCATTGTTCCATTCTTGAATAAAATTCTAGGTATATCTGAATCAAGTTTCTGTCTCAATTTTCTCAAATATAAGAAGATTCTGTAACACATAGAAATTCAGTGTGCAATATAAATAGATGAAATGGGATATCCTTGATTTCACTGACCACAGAAAATTTCTGACATTAAAAAAACTCATAGGAATCTATGAATAAATATAGAAACATAAAATACTCAAGCAGCTCATTAGACTATCCCCAGGAGTCAAAGACACTTTGTGAGAATGCTGAGTAAATACTTTCTATTTGCATTTAACCTGTTCCATCAAATCAGCTCCCAACTATTTAATGTAAGGTTGGTAATTTCCAGATGTTACTTAGATTCTTGTGGCATGGATTTATCCCTTCAAATTCTAGTATATATTCTTTTCTCTTTCTCTGAAAAATAAACTGTTAAGGGAACCATCTCCCTTCTGATCCCCTATGTTCCAGCTTAGCAATGTTAGAACTTAAAAATTCTGATTTACATATCTAATCACCTTCAAGGTGAGAGACATCCACTCTTGGGAAATCTAGTCTCTGATCTATGCTTAGAAAATGAAAATGAAGGCCAATAGAAAGCAGCAGGGAATTGCTGGAAAACCACAGCACAGTTTCTCCCCTCTCAGGCTTATCTAGGCATGTAGGATACTTGCCAGAGATTTCTCCTGCAAATTACCATATTTTGTTTCTATGAAAGAGGAGAAATGCCCTCCCTATCCATCCTTGTTGTGCTTTGGTACAGAAATCTGAGAGAGGGGCAAAAATAGAAAAAGGTGGTACGTTATATCACATCATGTTCTTCTAAGAGAAAATGATGGCTCCTTTAAGAATCTTTTTCCTAATTGTGAATTGTTGATTATAAAAACCTTTAAACTTATCAAGATGATTGGGGGACTTACTAAATTTATCAGGGTTTCTTCTGGTTAACCTCTTTCTGCACATATTTTTGTCAATTGTTTCAAAAATTAAGGTGTTATTACAGATATATTTTCTAAAGAAATTTTCTGTGGTCTTTCATTTTTATTACCAACTGAAACATCAGAAAGTCAAAATTGAATAGAAGTCTGATTTTTGCTTATACAAGAAATTTCCTGCTTCAACAAAGATATTTTTTATATTACATGCCATAAAAATACTTCAGTAGAGTTCCTAGAATGTTTTCATCACTCTACAAAAGAGATTGTGCATAGAAATTCAAAAGATAGATAATAAAAATCACAAATCTGTTGACCTTACCCATAGCATATACCAGGTACTATTAAGTTGCTGTCTTCTAAATAATATATAATTGTTTTTATTTGCAAGTTTGAATTTAGTGTTCTTTTTTTAAAAATTCCATTTTACTATCTCTGTCTTTTTCCTACCTTATCAATTGTTAGCTTTATCTTAGGAAAGCCAGTTATTATAGTGGAAATGAAGATAACCATAGAATCAGGAATAGCTTGGTTCAAAATCTTCCTCTAGTTACAAACCTGATGAATCTGCAAACGAAATTTAACCTCTGAATGCCATCATACAACACTTAATAAATTAAAAATGAGTTGTGATCTGTCTTAAAGGGGAGAATTTCTACACTAATGATTCCCTGCATAACAAAATAACAAATCTACACAATATACACAAACACACACGCACACACACACGCGCGCACACAGAGTCAAATGTACTCTTTCGTTATTCAGAACTATACATAATTATTTTATAGTATAGGAATTTATGCAATACAGAGTTCTCATTAGTTGTCTAGAATCAGACAGCAATTTATTGGGAAAAATTACATTAAATCACAAATTATTTGATTGACTATTTATTGATATTTTATTTTTACAAATACATATTATGAAAGTTTTCAACATTTGTCCATATGCAAAGTATACTTTTAACTTATAAAATTTCCCTCCACCCTCCATTCTCGTCCCCTTCATTCAGCAGTAAATAGTCAGGTTAACATTATATATACATATTTGTGAGAAGTATGTTTACAGATGTCATCTTTTGGTATGAAGAATTAGGAATAAGGGAAAGAGATACGTAAGAGATATTTTTATAAAAAGTTAATGAGATTCTGAAGGGGATTTATTTTTGATTTTTTAAATTTTGTTTTGTTTTGTTTTTCTTCCTCTGAATGGGGATAGCATTGTCCATAGGTTGTCCTAGATCTCTAAACCGCTGAGAGGAGCTGCTTCCATCAAGGTTGATAATTTCACAATGTTGTTATTGTGTACATTGTTTTCTAGCTTCTGTTCCCTTCACTCAGCATCAGATCCTGTAACTCTATAGGTCAATCATTTATGGTTTTTTAATAGAACAATAATATTCCATAGTATTCATATCCCATAACTTGTTTAGCCATTCATCAATTCATGGGCATCCCCTCAGTTTCCAATTCTTTACAGTGAGCTGCTATGAATTATTTGGGATGGGGGGATCTTTTCCCATTTTTTATGATATCTTCTGGTTTTAGGACTAGAATTGGAATTACTGGGTCAAGAGGAATGAACAATTTTATTGCTTTTTGGGCATAGTTCCATATTGCTATCCAGATCATTTCACAACTTCACTAACAATGCGTCAATGTCCCAATCCTCCTACAACCTCTCCAACATTGATTATTTTCCCTTTTTCTCATCTTACCCAAACTGATACATGTGAGGTGATACCTCAAAGTACTATTTTAATTCATATTTCTCTAATCAATAATGATTTGGAGCATTTTTATATGACTTTTATATAGCTTGAAATTCTTCATTTGAAAACTGTCTATTCACATTCTTTGACCATTTATCAGTTGGGGAATGATTTGTAACCTTATAAATTTGATGCAGCTCTCTATATATTTTAGAAATGAGACATAATCAGAACTCCTAGTTGTGAAGAGTGTTTCCCAGCTTTCTGCTTCCTTCTGATTTTGGCAGCATTGATTATATTAGTGAAAACAAATGTTTAATTTAATATAGTTAAAATCATTCATTTTTCAGTTAATATTGTACTGTATTTCTTTTTTGGTCATAAATTTGTCCCTTTTCCATATATCTTATAGATAATATCCTGATCTGTTAATTTATCTGTGGTGTCACCCTTTATGTCTAAATCCTGTACCCATTTTGACCTTATTTTGTACAGGGTTTGGGATGTGAGTCTATGCCTAATTCTTGCCAGAGTGTTTTCCAGTTTTCCCAACTATTTTTGCCAAATAGTGAGTACTTATCCCAGAAACTGATGTCTTTGGTTTTGTCAAACTATATTACTGCAGTCATTTACTACTGTTTCTTTTGAGTCTAACCTAATCCACTAATCCATTACTCCTTTTCTCAACCAATACAGGTAGGGTTTTTTTTTTCCCCAATAGTCCAGAATAGTGAAACTTTATTTAATTTCATCAACATAGAGCTCTGGATACAAAATTATTGCTATAAGCAAGTCTTTCAGTTTCAAAAAAATTAGCAGAAATAATAGCATATTAAGAAAAAAGGGATGATTCTTTGTAACCTCAAAAATGAGTCCAGGATGAAAAAGGGAAAATCCTCTCCTTAACATTAGAGGTTTGCTTGCATTGCCCTTTTTAAGAAAGCTTTATTTATTTTGAGTTATACAGTTTTCCCCCCATTCTTGCTTCCCTCCCCCCACCCTCCCACAGAAGGCATTCTGTTAGTATTTAGATTGGTTCCATGTTATGCATTGATCTCAGTTGAATGTGATGACAGAGAAATCATATCCTTAAGGAAGAAAAATAAAATATGAGATAGTAAACTTACATAATAATATAACAGTTTTTCCCTAATTTGATGGTAAGAGTCTTTGGTCTTTGTTCAAAATCCATACTTCTTTCTCTGGATACAGATGAATATAAGGTAGTTTAATGATTGCCACTTTATAGCAAGGTTTTAAGTCTGGTAGAGCTAAGCCAGGTTCCTTTACATTTTATTCATCAGTTCCCTTGTTATTCTTGCCCTTCTGTTGCTCCAGAGGAATTTTGCTACTTTTTTTCCTAGCTTATTAAAATAGTTTATTTATTAGTTTGACTGGCATGGCACTGAATAAATAATTTACTTTAGGTATAATTTCATCTTTATTGTATTAGCTTGACTCAACCATAAGCACTTAACTTTTGTCCAATTATTTATATCTGACTTTATTTGGGAGATAAGTGCTTTATAATTGTGCTCATACAGATTCTGGTTTGTCTTGGGAGGTAGATTTCCAAATATTCAATGTTGTCTATAGTTACTTTAAATAGAATATTTCTCTTTCTAGTTCTTGCCCTTAGACTTTGATGTTCATATGTAGAAATGCTGATGATTTAAATGGATTGATTTTATATCCTGCTACTTTACTGAATTTTTTAATTGTTTCATGAAGTTTTTTAGATGATTTTGTTGATTTCTCTAAGTATACCATCATATCATCTGCAAATAGTGAAAACTTTCTTTCCTCATTGCCAATTCTGAGTCATTCAATTTCTTTTCTTCTCTTATTGCTAAAGCTGGCATATCTAATACTATATTGAATAGTAATGGTGATAATGGATATTCTTCTTTCATCCCTGCTCTTATTGGAAATGCTCTGAGTTTATTCCCATTACATAGAATATTTGTTGATGGTTTTAGATTAGATACTATTTATTATTTTAAGAAAAACTATTTATTTCTAAACTTTCTAGTTGTTTTTTGGTAAGTTTTTTTTGTAAGGCAATGGGGTTAAGTGTCTTGTCCAAGGCTACACAACTAGGTAATTATTTGAGGCTGGATTTGAACTCAGGTACTCCTGACTCCAGGGCTGGTGACCTATCCACTGCACCACCTAGATTCCCTTCTAGTGTTTTTAATACGAATATACATATACACATACATATATATATATATATATATATATATATATATATATATATATATATATGTATATATTGAATTTTATTAAAGACTTTTTAAGCATCTCTGGAGCTATTCATATGGTTTCTGTTTTGCTATTGATATGATTAAATATGTTGAGTGTTTTTCTAATATTGAACCATCCCTGACTACCTGGTATGAAGCTTATCTGATCATGTTTTTTGTACTAGTAATTGCTTACTGTAGTCTCATTGTTAAAATTTTATTTAAGATTTTTGCATCAATATTCATTGGAGAGATTGGTCTATAATTTTCTTTTTCTATTTTGGTTCTTCCTGGTTTAGGTATCAGCACCATGTTGGTATAATAAAAGGAATACAGTAGAAGTCTCTTTTCTCCTATTTTTAAATATTTTTAAATAGTTTGTGTAGAATAGGAATTAATTATTCCTTAATTGGTTCATAGAATTCACTTGTAAATCCATCTGGATCTGGATACTTTTTCTTTAGGAGTTTATTGATGGGTTCTTCAATATTTTTTCTGAAATGGGTTTATTTAAGTATTTTATTTTCTCTTTTGTTAATTTGGACAGTTTGTATTTTTGTAAATATTCATTCATTTCATTCAGGTTATCCAATTTATTGGCATACAGTTGAACACAGTATTATCTCTTTAAATTCCTCCTCACTGGTGGTTAGTCATCTATTTTATTGGCTTTTACATAAAACCAACTCTTAGTTTTATTTATAGACCAATGGTTTTATTACTTTCAATTTTATTAATCACTCCCTTGATTTTTCAGAATTTCAAACTTGATATTTAATTAGGGATCTTTAATTTGTTTTCTCTAGCTTTTTTTAGTTGCATACCCAATTAATTGATCTCCTCTTTCTCTATTTTATTCTTACAGGCATTTAGAGATAAAAAGTCTCTCCTCAAAACTGCCTTGACTGCATCCCATAAATTTTGGTATGATGTCCCATTAATATAATTTTCTTGGATATAATTATTGATTATTTAAATGATTTGTTGCTTGATCCACTCATCATTTAAAATTGTTTCTTTTTTACTTTCCAATTAATTTTTGGTTTATATTTACATGATATTTTATTACATGTAATTTTTACTGCATCATGGTCTGAGAAGTGTGAATTAATTATTTCTGCCTTTCTGCATTTGGTTATAAGGTTTATATGCCCTAGTACATGGTCAATTTTGTTAGAGGTGACATGTACTGCAGGGAAAAAGGCAGTTTTCTCTTCCCATTAAATTTTCTCCGGAAGCCTATCATCTAAGTTTTCTAAGATTTAATTCATCTTCTTAAGTTCCTTCTTGTTTATTTTGTGGTTAGATTTGTCTAGTTCAAGAGAACTAGATTATTAAAGTTTTGCTGTATGTGTCTCTTTGTAATTCACTCAGTTTTTCTCTGGGTATTTAGATACGATGCCACTAGGTATATATATGTTTAGAAATGAAATTGCTTCATTACCAATGGTGCCTTTTAAGAACTTTTATTTCTTTCTTTATCTCTTTTAATGTGATTGATTTTTGCTTTTACTTTACCTGAGATCAAGATCATACACCTGATTATTTTTTTTGCTTCAACTGAAGAATAATACAATTTGCTCCATCCTTTTACCTTTACCCTGTGTGTATCACTCAGCTTCATGTGTGTTTCTTGTTAAACAACATATTGTATAATTATGGTTTTTAATCCATTCTGGTATTCATTTATGTTTTATGAAACAGTTCATCCCATTCACATTTACAATTAAGATTACTAATTTTGTATTTTCCTCCATGCTATCATTCTCCATTTATATTTTTTCTCTTTCCTTTCCACTTATTCCTCCTCACCAGTTTAACACCCTCTCCCCTTTAACTTTTCTTTTAAAATTTAGCTGTCAATTTATTTTCACTTATACCTTCACCTTTCCTTTTATTAGTCCCTTTTCTTTTATTAGTCCCATCTCTTTTCCTTCCTCCATCATCCCGTTCACTGTATAGTAGGATAGATTTTTAAACCCAAGTGGAAATATATTTTATCCCTTCTCCAGTCCAAATCTATTGAACAGAATTTTCTCAGTCTTCACACCATCCCTTCTTTCACTCTAAAACTGGTGCAGGTTGGTAAATTATTAGTTGTAGCTCCAGGTCCTTTGCCCTCTGATATATGGTATTCCAGGTCCTCTCGTCTTTCAGTGTTGAAGCTGATAGTTCCTGTGTGAGTCTGATTCTGTTTCTTTTGTATTTAAATTGTTTTTCTTTTTGCTGATTTCAGTAGTTTCTCCTTTATTTGAGACTTCTGGAATTTGACTATAACAGCCCTTGTAGTTTTTATCCTGGGGGTCTATTTCTGGAGTTCTGTGTATCCTTTCAATGATTATATTGTGTTCCTGTTCTAGGAGTTTTGGACAGATTTCCCTGAAAATTTCATGCGTGATATTTTCTAGGTTCTTTTTATTTTTGATTTAGACTTTCTAGTAGACAGATGATTCATAAGTTATCCCTCATTCATCTATTTTCCAGGTCATTTGTTTTTCCTAAAAAAGTGCTTTTACATTTTCTTCAATTTTTCAGCCTTTTTAAATTTTGTTTGATGGAATCTTATAATCTTGTAGACTTTGTTCAATTTTAATTTATTGGGTTTTATTTTCTTCAATTAATTTTTGTGTTTCCTTTTTAAAGGTGTTGGATTTTCTGGTCAATTTTTCATAATTTTCTTACATAACTCTCATTTCTTTTTTTCCATTTTAATTCTTCCTCTCTTATTTGGTTTTTAAATTCTTTTTTAAGCTCTTCTATGATCTATTGGGCTTGAATCCAATCATAGACTCTTTTTAAACTTCCCCTGTGAGTGATTTTTCACTAATGTCTTCCAACATGGCATTGTTATCATCTTTATTTTCAAAGTAGTTTTCTATAGTGATTGCTTTTTTTTTTTTAGCTTTTTTGTTCATCTATGTTGTTTTAGTTCTCCTCCTGGATTATAAGAAATATAGATCCAAGCTTTTTATGCCATGGCTGGAGTCTGATCCCTGACTTGCTCTTGACTAAGAAGGTGCCTATGCAATCCAAGGCTCTACCTTTGTAGAGAAATCCTCCTTTGTATTCAGTTCTGACTTAGCAGTGGTTTGTTCCCAACACCATCCTGTCTTTTGTCCTGGTGTTTCCAGGATTCAGATTTTGTTTGGGGTTGGGACCCTCCCTGCTGGCTTATTGTATAGCTGCCAGGACCATTGCTGTTTTTAAGCTGTTGAGACCTATATTTCAATGTGTCGAAAAGCCTTCAACTGATTTTCCTGCTCTCCTGCCTCCTGGGCTTTAATTCCTCCCCCCCCCCCCCCAAAGAGAAATACCTTCACTGAAGATCTTCCATGATGTTTACATTTGAAAACTTCTTTTGATCTCCTCATTTTCTTGGTGCAATCTGTAACTTGAATGTCAGTGCAGAGGCTTTATTTACTTTTGTTAGGGAAAAACACTGAAAGCATGTTAGATTCATGCTGCCATCTTGACTCCACTTGATTGACTTTTAGTAATACCTTAGCTTGCTTACCAATATGATATATATATGTATATATGTGTGTGTGTGTGCACATATATACATACATATATTTGATATATATGTGAATATACATACATGTTTAGGCATGTACAATTCCATATATGTAATACATATTGCATATGTATATGTATATGTATATATTATCTACAGGAGGCAGCTAGATGTATAAGAGCATGGAGTGCTGGACCTAGAATCAGAAAAAAAATTGAATTCAAATTCAACCTCAAACATTTACTGTCTGTATTACCTGAGGCAAGTCCCTTAATTTCTCTTTGCCTTTTTTGACTGGAGAAGAAAGTGGCAAACTATTCCAATAGCTTTGCCAAGAAAACCCTGTGAACAGTAATGGACATAGGATCACAAAGAGTAAGACACTACTGAATGATTGTATAACAACATTATATATACAAACACATATATAAATATACATACATACATGTGTATTGTTAAATATGTACATACAAATTAATATAAATGTTTCTTCATGTTACCATCATCAGGGGATTTGAAAGGAACTTGAAACCATCTTTCACATCAATTGTTTCTGATATATTCTAATTTCAACAGGAACTTCTAGGACCTCTTATAATCCATAACTTCTTTTTTTTTAGTTTTTTTTTTTTTTTGCAATGCAAGTGAGGTTAAGTGGCTTGCCCAAGGCCACACACCTAGGTAATTATTAAGTGTCTGAGTCTGGATTTGAACCCAGGTACTCCTGACTCCAAGGCCGGTGCTTTATCCACTGTGCTACCTAGCCGCCCCATATTCATAACTTCTTAACAATCACAGTCTTCTTTGTATAAACAATAATTTGCACACATTCCTTTTGTCTTTGCCCTCAGTGCAATCACTAAAAATACCATTCACTACAATTATCATTTAGAAGCCTACCCTATTTGTCGCAATAATCCAAGTTTTCCTAGTCTATATTTTTATCTGGATCCCACCAATAAGTGGTCTTTTATTATATTGACCAAGACTGTGTTCCCTTGTCCTATGGATAGGAATTTTATTCACCTATGCTATCCAGTTTACTTATTTCATGAATACCCAGATAAAAATTTAGATCCTTGGTATTTTGATATGGTTACCAAAACAATATTTTCAGCAATATGCATCTGAACTTGAAATGTCACTTTGAATCACAGTATACATTTGGTTTTAGAATCCAAATTTCTCTTTCAAGGTTTTTTAGATCTGCTAGTCGAGTCTTTTCATCCATTTTCTAGAAAATAATTTAAATGAATTCTTAAAGTATGACACCTTTGGTCTTTATGTATTTAGAGTACTGAGTCTTCTTCATTTTTGGCAAAAAAAAAAGAAATAGAAAGGTTCAAAAAGGCAAATGACATATGAGAATTGTAGCCATTTAATCAGATTTTATCAAAATTTGAACTTGAGTGACTACACTCAAGTTACAAAAAAGAAAACCACAAGTTAATTACATTCTTTTTCACTTCAGCAGAAGCAGACTGATTCTGTAACATGGATGTTCTGGCTGGTACGCTTCAAAGAGTAAAATTTCAGTGCAGAAAGGAAAAAAATGTATGGCTGGCGAGAATTCAGGAATATTTAAAGATATAGCCATTCTTTGAAGGGAAAATAATCTGATTTGTGATCAGACAAATATCTATTGACAATTGCTTTTAGTTTCATTTCATTGCTTACAAAAAAAGAAAATACTTTCTACTCAAAACCAAATTTGGAATTTATATTTAAGGTGATTTCAAAATACACAAGAAATATTAATATTTATAGAATCATTTAAACTTATTCTTCTTATCTCACTTAAAGAAAAGTATATTACTAATGATCATTCAACCTATATATGGAGCTAGGTAAAAATATTGATATTCTAAGATTATCAAGGATATTAACATTCACTGATAAAAAACTAAAATAGGCATTTGTTCTTCATGATGGTATTGTGGAAAGAGTTCAGGAATTCTTAAAGGCGAAAGAAGTGTATTCTAGTTCCCAGTCTGATATGAGCTGTGTGATCATGGGAAAATCATATTCTTTTAACTTCATTTTCCTCAAGAGCAAAATGAGGACAACACATGAATGATGTATTCAATTTAGTTGAAATCAAATTAGATTTTTAAATTAAATTTAAAACATATCTTAAACACCTATTATCTCAGATACTGTATGAGAAGGTCAGGATACAATGACACAATAGGATTCACATTTCAAAATTTCAACAAAAAAATTAAGTGCCTATTATGTATACTTCACTAGATGCTTAAGATACTGAAATAAAATAAGCATTATCTAGGTCTTTCTTTTGATGTGAATCTAATAAGGGAGATAAGACAAGAATGCAAACTTTCAGATACAAATCAGAACTAAGGTCAATGTAATAATACCAAAAAAATTCTATGAAAAACACAAAATAACAAATTGGAAAACATCTTTGAATTTATCTAGTATGCTTCCATCATCCTTATGTAGAACTACCACAACCACACCCCAAATAAGAGGTAACAACATTTTTGGAAAGTCCAAGAAAGTTTGAGGTAAGCCTCCTCCCCACATCTGTTGCTGAGAGAGCCAGAGACAGAGAGAAAGACCAAGAGATAGACAGAAACAGAGAGAGACACAGAGATCATGTTAGAGAGAAGAGACAGTGACAACTATCAAAAGAGATACAGAGAGACAAAAAGACAGTTGAAAAGCAAGAACTCACTCTGAGCATGCAAAATATAGATGAAAATGTATAATTGATTAGCAGTTCCAACTCACCCCAAAGAAACTATTTGCAAATGATCTAGCAATGCTTAAATATTAGCTCTGTAATGATTGTATTTGTAATTAAAAGCTATTATATTGTGTTCTAATAATTACATAATTTTTATCATTTAGCATTGTTTATTCTATCAGTAATTAAAACTACCTATTCTACTTGATTTTTGTTTGTACCCAACAGGGAAAGTATAAACTGGTGCAAAAATAAAGTATAGATACCTGACTAACAAGGAATGATTCACAAAACAAAATTACAAGAGTGTTTACTCAAGAGTGTATACTCTGATAATATAGTCAAGCAAAAAGGAATAATAATTTCTTCAAAAAATATAAAGGGCCATCAATTCAGAAAAGGTTAAAAAACAAGGAAACTGAGTGATGAAACCATGGATTCCTATATCCATGCACAAGGACACAAAGAAGAAGTATAAAGCAAGCAGGTAAACTTGATCTCAAAAATATATCAATAAAAAAATGAAATGAAGCTCATGGATGGAAAATCACTTGGGGATAGTCTACTGTATTCAAAAGGATTAGAGAGATAAGGTGAAGGTATTCCACAGAGACACATCAAATAGAGTGATGATATACTTAAGTGAGAAAATCCAGGAAACAGAGGGAATAGCAGGGTAAAGAGCATTTTGGATGAAGTTCAATGGAGAAAAAAAAACTAAAGATTTATTTTCTTGGAGAGCACAATAGATTACCTAAATAAGCAAAAAGGAAACACATGAAGAGTTAAGCAAAACAAATCACAAAACTGACTTGCTATGGGTGGTGAAGGACTTTAAATATAGAGATAACTATGGGACCACTACCTCTCTGCCAAAGTGGGAAAATTGCTCCACATCTGGAAGCCACACCATGGTGTGATGCTTTCTGCCAAGGGCAAGGGGCAGGAAAGTTTGCACACTGAGACAATTTCCTATTGATCTCTATTCTCCTTCTCCCCTTGTGGGTAACAATAATGTTTTGTTAACTGATATCTTTGTGTGGTTCTGCTGCTCTTCATCCAAATTCACCTATACTGCATATACAAATGAATAAATAAAATAAAATTATTTTTTAAATGCTGGAATTATGCCAAACTAACCAAAGCATCAATTCTGTTAGGGTATGTAGTATTGCAACTCCCCGCATTTCTGGTTACTGGAGAGAGTATAATAAATGATAAAAATATCAGGCTAAATTTGATCATTATAATTAAACATCATTTGGTGTTGTTTGCATTATTATTTCTATTTTCATTTATACAATAATATTTAATGACTATAATTATAAACCTGTACATATCAAAAGGACTTGAGGTGTCTTTTTAAATCATTCAAAATTGATTCATTCTTAGCATGATGGCCGATGGTACTGTGGATAGAAGTGTTAGACCTGGAATCAGGAAAAATCAACTTCCTAAATTTTAACCTGACCTCAGGCATTTACAAGCTGCATGAATCTGGGCAAGGCACTGAACCCTTAGTTTCCTCATCTATCGAATGATATAGAGAAGAAAATGTTAATAATTCAATTATCTTTGCCACGAAAATCTCAAATGAGCTTATAAAGAGGCAGACACAATTGAAAAATGCCTGAACCAAAAACAATATGATTAATGATAATAGTGAAAATAGTACAGAACTATATGAAGGAAAAAAGAAACAGGTTATATTCTGCATTCTGACATTAACTCTTTGACCATTGGAAAATCATATTCTTTGAACCTCACTTTACTCAGAGGCAAATTTATGATAATACTTGAACAATGTGTTCAATTTTGCTGAAATTGAGCTTCCAGACAAGATCACAGAGAGAAGCCAGGTACTGTTCTAAGTTTTCCTGGCTTCCCCTCAGAATTAACATGAATCAAGCCTCTTAATATACTTTGAACCCACAGAACCCAGAGAAGAATGGAGTAGAAGAACATCTACCACAAAGGCTGTTTCAGCAGAGCATTGGTAAGCCACAGGCACAGAGCACTAAGCCAGCTCAGGGGCAGCAGAGTGAAGCCTGGAGACTAACCTGAGAACAGCCACAGAAGATTTTGTGAGCAGCAGGTGGGAGATTCCCAGTGAGACTGGAGGGAGAGTTTCAGAGTGCAGTTACACCTTGATCCAGTCAGCTCAGCTGGTTTGGAAGACCAGGATCACAAACCCATATTTTCAGTGGAGTCCCCATTTTTCCAGTTGAGTCCCCTTCCTGCCATCTCTTTGGGAGAAAATGACTTTCCAAAACAAATACAGGAACTCCTCCACTACCACCCCCACCCCAAGACTCAGGTATGGGCAGAAGATCTCACTCAATACTGAGTGAAGATTACAGAGTTTACCTATTTAGCCTGAAGGCCCAACACACACACACACACACACACACACACACACACACACACACACACACACGTGTGTGTCTGTGTGTGTGTGTGTGTGTGTGTTTTGAGGAAAACCAGGATCCTGCTGCCTCCCTCTCACAGGACTAGAGAAAGGGCCACTAATCAAAGTCTCTAGTCCAGAATGACTTCTTAGAAGAGATCAGGAAGGAGGTAAAAATCAATTGGAAAAATTGGGAAAAGAAATGCAAGAGAAAATTATCATCTTGCAACAAGAAAACAAAAATATAATTGGACAAGAGCAAAAAAATAACTCTCTCAAAACCATAATTCAGCAAATGGAAATCTTCAAAAATAAAATTGATCAATTGGAAAAGGAGTTGCAAAAAAGTAAATGAAGGAAATTCTTCTCTTAAAAAAAACAGATTATATGGGGTAGCTAGGTGGCATAGTGGATAGAGCACTGGTCCTGGAGTCAGGAAGACCTGAGTTCAAATCCAGCCCCAGACACTTAATAATTACCTAACTGTGTAACCTTGGGCAAGTCACTTAATCCCATCGCCTTCCAAAAAACAAAAAAAAAAAACAAATTAAAAAAGATAGGAATCTGTGGAAACTAATGTAATGATTTAATTAGGCAACAAGAATCTATTAAACAAAACCAAAAAAAGTCCTGGAAAAAACTAGAAGAAAATGTTAAATACCTCATCAGCAAAACAACTGACCTAAAGAATAGATCCAGAAAAGACAACCTAAGAATCACTGAACTTCTTGAAAACATAAAGGATACAAAAAACGTCAGGGTCAATACTTCAGGATATAGTGAAGGACAAATGCCCTGATATCATGGAACAAGAGGGCAAAAGAATTACTGAAAGAATATATATCACTCTCCCTCTTGAAAGGGATCCCAAAATGAAAACACTAAGTAACATTGTGACCAAATTCCAGAACTATCAGATAAAAGAGAAAAACCCTGAAAGCAGCCAGAAATAAACAATTTAGATACAAAGGAATAAGAATTACACATTACACAGAACTTAGCTGCATCAACATTAAGAGATCTAAGGGTCTGGAATATGGTTCTTCAAAGAGCAAGGGAGGTTGGAATACAAGAAAGAATTCATTATCCAGCAAAACTGAACCTTTTCTTCCAGGGGAAAAGTTGTACATTTAACAAAACAGGAGACTTCCAACTTTTCCTAATGAAAATTTGGATTTCAAACAAGAGACTCAAGAGATACATGAAAAGGTAGAAAGGGGAAAAGGGAAAAAAAACTGTTATCCAGTAAGATGAAACTGACTCTATAAACTGGTATATACCCACCTGGGAGAAAGATTCTTATAGCTCTTGAGAACCGTGGCTCTATTAAAGAGAAAATACTTACCCAGAAGTAATGGACACTCATGACTTGTCCATGACTCTGATAGAATGATGTAAAAATGATAACTCCTTAAAAAGGGAGGACAGTAAAGAGATGGGAGGATGGAGAGCATTGAATGGGGGTAAATCACATTACAGGAAAAAGTATAAAAGACCTATTGCAAAAGAGGGGGAAAGGGTAGGAGGTGAGAGCTGTCTAAATCTTACTCTCATCAGATTTGGCTCAAAGCATGAATAGCATACCCATGCTCAGTCAAGTTAAAAAACATATCTTACCTTTCAAGTATTAAAAAGGAAAAGGTGGGGAGGATAGACCGAGTTAATACAATAAAATGACAATTATATCTAAATTAAACTACTTACTTAGTACCTTACCAATCAAACTTCCAAAAAATTACTTTAATGAGTTAGAAAAAATTGTAAGTAAATTCATATGGAGAAACAAAAAAGTCAAGAATATCAAGGGATTTAATGGAAAAAAAGTGCAAAGGACTCTGGGTTAGCCATAACAGATCTAAAATTATTTTATAAAGCATCAGTCATCAATACTGTCTGGTACTGGTTAAGAAATAGAGTGGTGGATCAGTGGAACAGATTAGGAGTTAAAGAGACAGCAGGAAATGATTATAGTAATCTGCTGTTTGATAAACCCAAAGACTCTATCATCTGACATAATAACTTTCTCTTCAATATAAACTCGTGGGAAAATTGGAAGTTAGTATGGCAGAAACTTGTATTAGAGCAGCATCTCACATCCTATACCAAGATAAGATCAAAGTGGGTGCAGGATTTATACATAAAATACCATAGTATAAGCAAACTATGAGAACAAGGAATAATTTACCTGTCAGATCTATGGAAAGGGAAGTATTTTATGACCAAGGAAAAGATGGAGAATATCATTAAAAATAAATATGATAATTTTCATAACATTAAATTAAACATCTTTTGCACAAACAAAACCACTGTAATCAAGATCAAAAGAAATATAGGAAATTGTGAAACAATTTTACAACTACTGTTTCTGACAAAGGCCTCATTTCTAAAATATATAGAGGACTAAGTCAAATTTATGAAAAAGAAACCATTCCATTCCTCAATTGACAAATAGACAAAGGATATGCAAAGGCAATTATTAGATGAGAACATCAAAGCCTTACATAATCATATGAAAAATTGTTCTAAATCATTACTGATTAAAGAAAGGGAAATTAAAGCATTTCTGAGTTACCACCTCACACCTCTCAGATTGGTGAATATGATTAGAAAGGACAATTATCAATTTTGGAAGGGATGTGGAAAATCAGGGATGCTAATGCATTGTTGTTAGAACTGTGAAATGACCCAACCTTTCTGGAGAGCAGTTTGGAATTATGCCCAAAGGGCAATAAAAATGTGCATACCCATTAATCCAGTAATACAGCTACTGGGTCTGTACCCTGAAAAGATCATGAAAAAAGGATAAAAACATTTACTGTTTTTGAGTGAGATGAGAGGAACAAGAAGAACATTATACACCCAACAGCAACATGGGGTGATGATCAACCTTAGTGTATTTGCTCATTCCATCAGTGCAATAGTCATGGACAATTTTAGGGTATATGTGACAGAGAATACCATCTATATCCAGAGAAAAAACTGTGAAGCTTATATAAAGACCAAAGATTTTTACTCTTAATGTTATTTTAAAAAGATGGTTTAAGTACTACTACATAATTTTTCTATCTGAAATATTTTATCTTTTTCCTCAAGGATATTTTTTTTCTCTCAACACATTCAATTTTGAGCAATGTATAACATGGAAGCAATGTAAAGATTATCAGACTGCCTTCTGTAGGGGAACAGGGGAAGGGAAGGGAGGGTGGGGAGAAAAGTCTTAAATTCAAAATCTTACCAAAAAAAGATAGGTAGAAACCACTATTATATATAATTGCAAAACAAAAAAAATTCATATAATAAAAAAAATTTACTGAAATTAAATTAAAACATTAAAATTGAATTCAGTTTAAAACATATTAAATACATATTATATGTACTTGGATGCATTTTCATATATATATTTTTTTCACAGATATGGATGTATTTCTCTATATGTGTGTCTTTCATTTATATAACTATTTAGTGATAATTGACTGAGCCTGGAATCAGGAATGCCTGAGCTTAAATTCATCCTCAGACACTTACATAGCTATATAACCAAGTCACAGCTTTTGTTGTTTCAAACTCCTCAACCATAAAATATAAAAAAAAATAATAGCATCTACCTTACATGATCATTGGGAGAATCAAATGGGATAATATTTGTAAAGTACTTAGCACCTGTACTGTAATAAATGCTTTTAATCTTCCTTTCTTTAGAGTTCTCCAAGTGCTTAACATGTTATTTCAAATTTCAAAAGGTCCCTTTTGAGGAAGTTACTATCTTATCCTGATTTTATGCATGAGGAAACTGAGGCTAAGAGAAGTTGCATAATTTGCCTAGAGATAGATCCAGTAAGAGTCAAAATCAGTAAATTAGCTCAGGTCTTTTTCACTCTAAATCCAACACACCTGTCACTGCACAACACTAGCTGCTGATTTGAAATGGCTTGATTGTCACCCAAGGGAATAATTCTCTGTCCAGTATGACATTCAAGAAGGATTCAAAAGAAATTGATAATTTGTGTGTGGGGGAACTTTTTAAATATTTTATTACTTTATTTGGAGATACACTAAAACAACTGACATAGATGATATGCTCTATTTTCTTCTCTGCAAGATGATGGGAGTAATAGATCCAGCAACATCACCTTCTCCGTATACATGCAGAGTAAAACAGTTAAAGGTCAGCTGTGACTCTTATTATGTGGGCAGCATAAAGACAACAACAAATTGGTACTCTGATCCATTAATACTGTAATTTCAGTTAAATACTAATATAAATTAATTTGACATAAGGTTCTCTAATTTGTCAGTAACACTAAATTCTCCTGAGTCATAAAACATCAGACTAATGAAGATGGATTAAGACTGCTCTTAGGCTTCAGTAGTAGATTCTAGACAGCTGGAGACGTTGCCAAGGCTGGATAATCTATTAGAATGCAAACTCCTTGAGCGCAGTGGCAGTTCTGCTTTTGAATTTGTATCCCTTAGTTCTTATCACAGAATAGGAACTTAATAAATAATGGATAATTTATTTAAGAAAACATATTCCACTATAATCACAAAGTTGAGAGGGTTCTCATAGGTATGAAGTGAAATCTACCTAAACATTTTCTTTATAATATTGTATATATATATATATATATATATATATATATATATATATATATATATATATATATATATGGAAATGCTGTTAAAAGATAGTCATTGAAGAAGAAGCTGGAATCTTTCTGAGCAATACTTTTCATCTTAGAATAGCTCTAATTACTGGAAAGTTTTATTTTATTTTCCTTACAAAAAGAAAAAATTGTGCCTCTCTACAATTTCTAGCCATTGGTATTAGTTCTAACTTCTTGGGCCCAGAATAATAAGTCCAACCCCCTTTCCTATTTCATAGCATATGGAAAAATAAATTCAAAGGCATCTTTAAGCCTTTTTTTCTCCTAATGCTATATATTTCCAATTCTTTCAAGGAGTCATCAGATGGAATGGCAACCCAGGAAAGGAATTAAGAAAAATTACAGATTCTATTTTTTAACATGGCCTGAGATTTTACTATTATTGTAGTTGACTTGGTGGCACAGTAGATAGACAGTCCAAATTCTACCTCAGATTCTTTATGAACTAACTGTATCATTTGTGAAATGGGAATAATAATAGCAATAATATTATTATCAGAATCAAATGGTATAACATCCATAAAGAACTTTGTAATCTTCAATGTTCTACACAAATTTAGTTATTGCACATATATATATATATATATATATATATATATATATATATATCAAACTCCTTTTACATAGAAATTGATATCAGCTCTGAAACTTAGTATCTTACATAATCACCTAGAACACTAAGGATAAATTATGAGACCAGGTCCTCATCCAATTGTATGAATTAACTCTTAAGTCCAAAGTCTTACTCTTTGCCTACTAATACTGCCTCAGAATTGCAGATTCTTTACTTGGCATATCAATCCAATGTGCTGCTCTGTTGAAGGAGATAGATATAGTAACAATATTAAACTATAAGTCAATTCACAGTTCTGGGAATCCTGAGTTCACTAAACAAAAGACTATTTTTTTATCTAAATACAAGAATGAGAACAGATCTTCTGATCAGGAATATCTGAAGCTAGCCTCCTTCCTACCTCCATAAAAATTGAGGCACATTTGCACATTTCCATACTGCAAAAGTTCTTCATATTCAGTTTACATTTGTAAAAATTGGTTTCCATGGACAACAAAATCTAATTTAACCCATAAATTATGTGAAGTATAGAACTAAGAGCATCATTTCAACTTAACAACTAAATGTTTTCTCTGGGAAATGTGTTATAAATTAAAAGTTAAGATTCCTGGAATATAGTCAATTCACTTTAGCAATGTTTTACTGAGTGTTATTTGCCAACTATTATACCAAGTGCTAGGTATATGAGATACAAATAAAAAACCCTACACTCAAGAGTTTACATTCTACCGAAGGGAGAAAAGGTAATTATATATTATACACACACACACACACACACACACACACACACACACACACACATATTTAAAAGGATCTGTATATATTTATATACACGCATAAATAAATAAATACATATACATACACACACATATATATATATATTTATATGGATACATACATGCACATACAATGGCAGCATCACTGATAAACAAGAATAGTGTTGATATCTTAGTGCGTCAGTAATTTTTTGACCCTGTCCATATTCACCTCTGTATGAATGAAGGTATCTGTCCAGGTCAATAATTCATCAAGTGTTCCTAATTGGGGAATTTAGAATAGTTATCCCATAGGGTGTGGGATATGATAAGGCTCTCTATCTGCCTGTTTATACATATGAGGCATTTTTCAGTGATATTGTTGGATATCTATAATCAAATTTGAATTGAAAAACTGTACAGTAGATAGAGAACTGACCCTAAAGTCTGGAGTACCAAAGTTCAAATTTGGCCTCAGATTCTTACTAGTGTGTGTGTGACTCAGGGCTAGTCATTTAACCTCAATTGTCTCACCAAAAGGACAAAAAAGGTTATACATTGGAACGAGAGTTGGTGAAAGACTTTGGTACAGATAATGGTATACTCAGTGCAGACTCTAAAGTGCAACCAAATATGCATTAATTCTCTGTTGCTTATCCTAATTTTGGGCTAACAATTAACACCAATAAAACACAGCACAATACCATTGATATGGGGAATCATTGTTTACAGCAAATGAATCATTTTGAATACCATAGATAAGTTCACTTATCTATTGAAGACAACACAATTCTGATATGATGGCCATGTTCTTTCAATGACAAATGTATGCTTATCCAAAAAACAATTTTACAAGGACTTCCAGGATAGAACCAAGATGGTGGCATAAAGCTAGCATGTTCCCAGAGCTTTTCCCTAAGCAATACTAAATGAAGCTTCTCCACAGACATTAAAGTTAGAGGTCCCATAAAAAAAAGGAAAATATTGAAACAAGTTTTCAACTGTAGACATCATGGAGGATCTTCAGTGGATCTTCATTTTTCCCATGCAAAATATGGAAGTAAAGGCCGGAAAGCTAGCTGGAGGCTTTTAGCTCTAGTGCAGTCCAGGCCTTGGTGGCTAGATAGCAAACCTGCAGGAAGGGTCCCAACCAGAGACAAAGTCTAAATTCTAGGAATACTAGGGCAAAAGACAGGACTGGGTTGGGAACAAACCTCTGCATAAGTAGAGCTTGAACATAAAGGAGGAAAGAAACCTCTTCATAGACGATTCCTTGGCAAGCAATAAGCCAGTGATCAGATTCCAGCCCCAGGAAAAAAATTTGGGTCTGTGCTCCCAAAAAAACCAGAAGCAGAGCTCCAACAATCAAAATGAGCAAAAAAGTTAACAAAGCCCTAACCTCTAAAAGCAATTATGTGGATAGAGGTGATAAAAATGTCACCTTTGAAGAAGAAAGCAGTGACAAATTACTTACTTGGGAAGTTTCAAAGGTGTCTATGAATTGAACTCAAATCTAAAACCTCATAGAAAAGCTTCAAAAAAAGAACTTAAAAACAAAAGAAAAGAAGAAGAAAAATGGAAAAAAGAATTGAGAATCATGGAGGAAAATTATGAAAAATTGATCAACAAAATCTGATCCCTTAAAAGTAATAACTCACTGGAAAAATTTCAACTCTTCAAAAAATAAAATCAGAAAACTGGAAATGGAATACAACTCAGAAAAAGTAAAATTAATGAAATGGAAAAGGACATACAAAAAAAAATAATTGAAGAAAATAAAACCCCCCAAATCATAATTGGATAAATAGAAGCCAATAAAACTATGAAACACCAAGATTCCATCAAACAAAGTCAAAAGATGGAAAAATAGAAGAAAATGTAATGTATATTTTAGGGAAAACAAATGACCTGGAAAACAGATCCAGGAAAGATAATTTACAAATCATTGTCTACTGGAAAGCCTAGATCATAAAAGAGAGCCTGGAAAATATCTTTCAGAAAATTAACTGGGAAAAACTATCCAAATATGCAAGATCAAGCAGACAAAGTCACATTTAAAAGAATGCACAGGACACCTCTAGAAAGAGAGCCCAGGATAAAAACTCCAAAGACCATCATGTTCAAATTCCAGAATTCTCAAATAAAAAAAGAAAGAAAAAGCACTGCAAGCAACCAAAAAGAACTAATTTAAATACAAAGGAAGCACAAGCAGAATTACACAAGATTTACCAGGATCAACATTCAAGGACTGGAAGAACTGAAATACAGTATTTCAGAGGGCAAAGGTTCTTGAATGATAACCAAGAATTTATTACCATGCAAAATTTAAAATATTCTATTGGGGGAGAGATAACCATTCAATGAAATAGAAGACTTCCAAAATTTCCTTATGAAAAAAAAAACAGAATTGAGCAGAGAATTTGATCTTGAAATATAAGATCCAAGGGATGCATTAAAAAGGTAAACAGAAAGTGGGAAAAATGTTAGTCAAGAGCATTAATTTGCATACAACACTACATGGGAAGATAATACTTGCAACTTTTAAGAATTGTATTTTTCTTCGGATAGTTAAATGGTTGAATATAATATAAGGGATTGTATTTAGAGGATATGGGTATATTGGTTCTTGGCCTTCTATCAAAGATGATCAAAATGACATCACTATGTTTCAGAAAAATTACAGTGGGTTCACCTGTGAGTGACCAGCACAATAGAAGCTCAAGGTGCTCTACCACAGGGCTTGCAAAAATACTCTAGGCAGAAAACTAGAATGTTTACTCAAAACATATGTCTCACATTTCCTTTAACTTACTTTAATTCTGCTATGCTCATTGGGCTCAACATCTTCTCGGATAAGGGTACCCAATGGTGGGTGATCTTTTGAAAGTGTTTCCCATATCTTACAATCAATTGTAATTATATCTTATAATTTAAACTCCTTCCTGATTGTAATTATATCTTAATTATATCTACAATCCATAGGTGTCTCAGTACTAAGAGTACTTAAAGGCTCTATACTTAATTAAATCAGAAATGACTTGACTTTACTAGATACTTAGTGGTTTGAAGTACCATGGGGCAGATGGTGGGAATCTACTAAGAAGGTTTGAAATAAAGAAAATAGGAAGTGATCTTATTTTAATCCATATTATAGCTAATGAGGGTTTAAGTACCATGACTGGGATGCTAATGGGGTAAGTGTTGGGGAAACAGCTTACCTGATACATTAGTTGGGGAGGGCTGTAGGACTATGGTTGGAATACTATAAAGAAGGAGGAAGACTGGACATGAGTATATAATGAAAAAAATTTTTCTAAGCTTGATGCTTTTATTGCAATTGGAGGTAACATGCGGGAGGGGTACAAATGGTTCTTGAAATGATTTTGGCTTTGGATGATGCTTTGGCTCATGAGGTTTATTGGTCTATGGAAGGTAATTGAAAAGGGGTTAAGATGAAAAGTGATTAAAATTTGACGTGATTCATGACTCTTGAGAAGTGTATTTCTAATGATAGAGATTGATATGCAAAGGCAATTTGCAGATTAGGAAATCAAAGCTATTCATAGACATAAGAAAAATTGTTCTAAATAGTTACTGATTAGAAGAAAGGCAAATTAAAGCATCTCTGAGGTACTACCTCATACCTCTCAGATTGGCCAATATGATCAGAAAGGAAATATTAGAAGGGATGTGGGAAATCTGGGACACTAATGCATTGTTGGTGGAACTGTGAAATGATCCAACCTTTCTGGAGAGCAATTTGGGATTCTGCTCAAAGGGCAATAAAAATGTGCATACCCTTTGATCCAGATGCCACTACTGAGGCTATACTCTGAAGGGATCACCAAAAAGGATAAAATTTCTCTTGTACAAACATTTTCATAGCAGCTCTATTTGTTGTGGCAAAGAATTGGAAATCAATGAGATGTTCATCAATTGGGGAAAGATTGAACAAATTATGGTAAATGTATATTATGAAGCACTATTGTTCTATTAGCAACCAGGATAGACAGGATTTCAGAGAATCCTAGAAAGACTTGCATGAACTGATGATGAGCGAGATGAGCATAAACAGAAGAACATTATACACCCTAACAGCAACATTGGGGTGATGATCAACCTTAATGGACTTACTCATTCTATCAGTGCAATAATCACAGACAATTTTAGGGTATCTGTGATGGAGAATACCATTTGAATACAGAGAAAGAATTGTGGAGCTTAAACAAAGACTAAAGACTAAAAGTTGTCTTACGTGCTACATAATTTTGCTATCTCTAACGTTTTATTATTTCCGCAAGTATATGTTTTTTTTCCTTCTCAACACATTCAATTTTTATTAATGCATAGCATGGAAACAATGCATTTCCTTTTGTGTGGGGGAGGGGGAGGGAAGGGGACGGGGTGGGGGAGAGAATGTGTAAAGTTCAAAACCTTACCAAAAAAACGATAGGTGGAAACTACCATTGTTTATAATTGAAAAACAAATAAAATATTTGTGTACATATATAAAAGAAAAGCAGATGAGTTTACTCTAAACTGTCTCAGCTTACTTTGACATACTCTAATTCTGCTATGCTCACAAAACTTAACCCTTTCTCTGATGAGGGCAGCATAAACTGGGCAGTCCTGTGTCAGTGTCTCCAATAATGTGCAATCAATTTTAAGATTCTTAAGTGACACATTAAGAGTATCTCAGTACAGGGTGGCTAGGTGGTGCACTGGATAGAGCACTAGCCCTGCAGTCAGTAGTACTTGAGTTCAAATCAGGCTTCAGACACTTGATCATTACATAACTATGTGGCCTTGGGCAAGCCACTTAACCCCATTGCCTTGCAAAAAACCTTAAAAAAAAGAGTATCCCAGTACTAAGAGCCCTTTAAGATTCTTATAGTTAACTAAATCAGTGTTGGACTTAATTTACACTTTCCTAAACAAGGGGTTAAGTACCCTGGGTGGAGTTGTTGGGGCCAGGGAATTGAGATTCTTTTTTTTTTTTTGCAAGGCAAATGGGGTTAAGTGGCTTGCCCAAGGCCACACAGCTAGGTAATTATTCTCTGAGGTTGGATTTGAACTTGGGTACTCCTGACTTCAGGGCCAGTGATCTATCCACTGTGCCACCTAGCTGCCGAAATTGAGATTCTTAAAGTTGGTTGGTTCCTGCCCTTCATTATCTAAGAAGAACAAAATGATATCTCTCTATGTTTGAGACAAATTACAGTGTGTCCAACTATGAGTGATCTGACCAATAATGAGCTCCCCCAGGTTAGGCACAAATAGGCCATGTGAACACTTGGAGTGTGTACTCTAAACTATTGGAAACTATGTTTCTGCTGAGCTGTTCCAATTCTGCTTCCTCATAGAGTGAAGCACCCTCACTGATGAGGGCATGCCATGTTGGCCAATCCTATGCCAGTGTTTCTCATGGTGTACAATCAATTCTAAAGTTCTTTAATGAAACCTTCAGGATGTCTCAGTATTCCTTCTTCTGACCCCCTTGTGAACACTTGCCCTGTGTGAGTTCTCCATAAAATATTATTTTTGCATGCATACATCTAGCATTCTAACAACATGTCCAGTCCATCATAGTTACACACTCTATAGTAATGCTAGAATGATGGGAAGTTTAGCTCGACAAATGATCTCAGTGTCTGATATCTTCTCCTGCCAGGTGCTCTTCAGAATCTTTCTAAGACAACTTAAATGGAAGTAATTCAGGTTCTTGGCATGATGCTGAAAGACTGTACAGGTTTCATAGGCATATAGAAATAGGGTCAGCCCAATGGCTCTGTAGACCTTCAGTTTGATAGTCTAATATCTCTTCTCTCCCATACTTCCTTTTGTAGCATCCCAAATACTGAGCTATCTCTGGCAATGCACATGTCAACCTCATTGTCAATGTTCATCTCCTTGGAAAGGACACTGCCAAGGTAAACTTGTCCACAATACTCAAAACTTCTCCATTTGGCATAATCAATGGTTCCATATTTGGATGGTGTGCTGCTAGCTCTGTGTTTTCTTGGTGTTAATTATTAGACCAAAATTAGTAGAAGCAGTAGAGAATCAATCCATACTTTATTGTATCTCAGTTTCAGAGGCTGCATTGATTGCACATTCATCTACAAACAGAAGATTGTGCATCAACATTCCCTCCACTTTGATCTTGGATTGTAGTTTTGTCAAGTTAAAGAATTTAGAATCAGTTCAGTAGCTTGCCTTGAGGCCATGTTCATCCTTATTGAATGCAGTTGATA
This sequence comes from Macrotis lagotis, assembly GCF_037893015.1. Lineage (NCBI taxonomy): Eukaryota > Metazoa > Chordata > Mammalia > Peramelemorphia > Peramelidae > Macrotis > Macrotis lagotis. Next base: position 464,012,020 of record NC_133658.1, read on the forward strand.
ACATGGATGAAAATATCATGCTAAAAAATATAAGCACTGAGCCAAGAGTCCTGTATCTCTCTCAGCTTCACTTGAACTTTACTTTTAATGGAATTAAATGCTGCTTTACACTCCATTCTTTTAGTAAGAGAAGAATTTTCTTCATTTCCCTTTTGCAACTCTTTCTCCAATTGGTCAATTTGTTAATTCCATTTTTGTAAAAGTTTTCCCTTTGATCATTTGACGTTTTGAGAGAATGATTTTCTTTTTCATTTGTCCAATTGTATTTTCCAAGGATTTGTTTTCTTGTTGCAAGGTGTTAATCTTCTCTTGGGTTTCTTTTCCCAGATTTTTCAATTGATTTTTAAACTCCTTCCTGATTTCTTCAAGGAAATCTTTCTGTGCTGGAGACCAAATCATATTCTTCTCAGAGGTTCCACATCTCTCTGAAGTTTTCTTTGCCCCCCTTTTCCACTGGCCTTTTTACATTTTCCTAAGATCTTATTTTGGGGCAGGGGCTGGTTCACAGAGGTTTGGTATTGAGATCCCTAGAGGCTATACTCACTGAGTGTAATATCTCTAGATAGCCAGTAGGGGGTTTGGAGGCTTTTCTCACTGAATGTAATATTTCCTACTGGCCATTGGGGGTGATAGAGGCGGTAGTTACTATCCAGCCCTTCCTGTAAGTCCCAGATCATCTGTACCATGGCCATGCCCCCACTATCTGCTTGTTTCTCAGAGCAAATGTGTCTCCCACAGTGAAAGGCCCTGGGGCTGATCTCATATTAGTCTGGCTCTCCCGCCTGCCACACCCCTTATCCCAGAAGACAGACCTTGAGGTAGGTGGTGTTCTCCTCTCTTCTCTTTCTGGGATTTGTTGATAGGACTTGCATTAAGAGGTTTGTTTCACATTGTTTATGAGGGAAGATCAGGAGACCTTAGCATAGGACCTGGCTTCTCTGTGCCATCTTGGCTGGAAGTCTACATTAGTTTTGATTGAAAGCCTACCCCAGCTTCATGGCATTCCTTGTCACTTGAAGCACTCCAGACTTCAGTAAAATAACATTCATTTGCCTACCTTGTTTCACTTAAGATACCATAATTTGCTGAGTTCTCTCACAACAGGAGCTGTTTGTATCAACCACACTGTTGGATTCCTCACCAGCCATGGCAATCAGGCCAGGGCTGTGTAAACAGACAAGTTTTAGCTTACCCTTTCTAGCCTATTCCTTTCATCAAGAGGTGAGCAGTGTGATCCTTAAAATGAATGTTCAGTTACCCAGGGGGCTGTTCAATGTCCCTGTCCATTCATTGAAAAAATGATTCTATGGCCTGGGCCGCTTGTGTGCAGCTTTACGACGACAGCTTCCAGCATATCCGCACCTGTTGCTTCATTTCTTGCCTGTTGCCATAGGACTTGGAGGAATGCTTATGACTGATGTCTTTTTTTTGGGGGGGTGCATCAATTGGATTTAAGTAAGATAGCATCATGAAATCAACTGCCTCACTTTCTCTTCCAAAGTCATAATAATCCAGAATAACAAGACAGAGTCAAGACAACTGGTAATGGTTTTAGATGTAGTGGGTGACCTTGATATCTTCGATGTTTTAAAAAGGAAAGAAGATAACCAAATTACCACTATCAAAAATATGATAGGTGAACTATACACCAATAAGATTGCTAAAAGGGTGAAAATGTTGAACAATCAATAAAGAGATAATGTGGAGCTACTTTGCCCAACTTTAGGCCAATAAATTTGTTAAGCTTAATGAAATGGATGATTATTTAAGAAAATATAAACTGCCTAGATTAAGAGAAAAAAGAAATAATAGACAATAGTCCCATTTCATAAAAATAAATTGAAGAAACCATCAATAAATTCCCTAAGGAAATGTATCCAGTTCCAGAGGGAATTACAAATGAATTCTACCAAACATTTTAAGAACAATTAATTCATATTCTACTTAAACTATTTTAAAAAATAGAAGTAGTTCTGTCAAATTCCTTTTATAACACCAACATGGTGCTGATACCTATAACAGGAAGAACCAAAATAGAAAAAGAAAATTGTAGAGCAATCACCCTAATGAACACTGATGCCAAAATGAGAGTATAGCAAGTTATTAATAAGATAATACACCATGATCAGGTAGAATTTATACCAGGCAGGCAGGAATGGTTCAATATTATGGAAATACTCAAAATAATTGACATATCAATAGCAAAACAACAGAAATAATATGAATATCCCACTAGATGATGAACAAAAGGCTTTGATAAAATATAGCATTCATTCCTAATAAAAACATTAGGGAACAGAACCAAGACGGTGGCATGAAGGCAGGATTTCCCTGAACCTTGCTCCCCCCAAAAAGTCCAAAAACTGTCAAATTAAAATTTAGAGTGGCATAATCCATAGAAAGACTGAGTGATACAATTTCCCAATACAAGACAACTTAGAAGTTCTGAGGGGAAAGTCTCTTTCACTGGGACTGGAGTGCTATGATGCAAGCATAACTGTAGCTCAGTCACAGGGCAGCCAGGTCAAGTTCCTAGATTCCTGGGGGTGCCTAGGTCAGTGGCAGAGGGGGCGTTTCCCAGACCTCCTTGCACAGGGATCACCAGGAACAGCTTGAAGACGTGGTGAGAGAACTCTGCTGCAGGAGAGTGAGTGCAGAGTGAACATTGGCCTCAGAGCAGACTTGTTGTAAGAACTTCCAGCAGGAATAGGGGAAGTCAGCCTGCACCTCCAGAGCACAGCCCACAGATGGCAAGGCGGTTAGGGTAAACTGCAGAGGTCTCTCTGCTCTCCCTGGGCCAGGATTCTGCTGTTTGCCCACACACAATGCAACCCAGGTTGCATTTTGGGCTCCATAGCTGAGAAAGGACTCTCCTCAGCTCCAGGGCGGAGGGAAGATCTGTCGTCATCCATATACCAAATCACAGGCAAGAGAGCAGTCAGAGCCTCTCCTGAAAGAGATCCCAAAAGAAAAACTTCCAGTAATATTATAGCTAAATTCCATAACTCCCAAGTCAAAGAGAAAATACTAAAAGCTGCCAGAAACAAACAATTCAACTACCAGGGTTCTATAGTGAGGATTACACAGGATCTGGCAGCATCTACATTAAGGACTCGTAGGGCTTGGAAAATGATATTCTAGAAAGCAGAAGATTGTGGTTTACAACTGAGAATCAACTACCCAACAAAACTGAATATCCTCTTTCAGGGAAATAGTTGGACTTTCACTGAAACAGGAGACATTCAAACTTTCCTATTGAAATAAGCGTAGCTGAACAGAAATTTTTATCTCCAAGTACAGGACTGGGGTGAACCATAGAGAGGGAGGGATGAGAAGCACTATGAGGAATTTAATGATGTTGAATTGTTTGTATTCTTATATGGAAAGAAAATAATGTTAACTCATATGATCATTTATAAGAGCCATTGGAAGGAGCATATATAGACAAGGCATAGGAAGGAGCTGAATATAATAGTATAATATAGTAAAAAGAGGGAGTCAGTGGGTGACAAAGGAAGGTATGGGAGGAAGAGAAAGGAGAGGAAGAAGGGGCTAAGGTATTTCACATAAGAGTCAAGGAAAAGCATTCTCAATGAAGTAGAATGGGGAAAGGCAAAGGGGGATGAGTGAGCCTTCATTCTCATCAGAAATGGCTCAGAGAGGAAATAAATTACACCCTTAATAAGGTATAGAAATCTATCTTACTCTAGAAAAAATGAGAAGAAATGGATGGGATGAGGGGGAATGGGGAGATGGAAGGGGGGAAATAGATGATAGAAGAGAAGAAAGATTGTGGGAGAGGGTACTCAGATACAACACACTCTTGAATAGGGACAGAGTGAAAGGAGAGAGAATAGAACAAATGAGACTGGGAAGGAATAGAGCAGAGGGAAATACAACTAGTTATAGCAACTATGGGAAAAATATTGAAGCAACTTCTTTGGTGAATTTATGATAAAGAAGGCACCCCAGAGACAGAGCCATTGGAATCTGAACACAGACTGAAGTATATTTTTTCTCAAAAATAAACCCTCTAGAAAATTTAGGAATAAATGGAGTTTTCCTTAAAGTAGCATCTATCTAAAACATCTACAAATATTATATGTATTGGGATAAACTGAGATCATTTCTAATGAGATCAGAGGGGAAACAAGGTTGCCCATTATCGTCATTACTATTCAATATAGTTTTGGAAAGGTTAGCTCTAGCAATAAGAGAAGGAAAAAGAAATTGAAGGAATCAGAATTGGCAATGAGGTAGCAAAGCTTTCACTCTTTGCAGATGATATAATGATATACTTAGAGAATTGGAAAAAATCATCTAAAAACTCATTGAAACAAATAACAAATTCAGCAAAGTAGCAGGATATAAAATAAATCCACATAAGTCATCAGCATTTCTATGAATGAACAACAAAGCCCAAGAGCAAGAAATGCAAAGTGAAATTCCATTTGAAGTAATTGTAAAAAACTTTAAATATTTGGGAATCTACCTCCCAAGTCAAACCCAGAAACCATATGAACACAATTATAAAGCACCACTCAGCCAAATAAATGCAGATCTAAATAATTAGAAAAATGTAAATTGTTCATGGTTAGGTTGAGCTAATATAAAAAATGACAATTCCACCCAAATTAAATTACTTATTAAGTTCCATACCAATCAAACTATCAGATAACTGTTTTACAAAGCTGGGACAAATGGTAGCAAACTTCATCTGGTGCAACAAAAAGTCAATAATAGCAAGGGATCTAATGAAAAAAATGTAAAAAAAAAAAGATGGCCTAGCTCTACCAGATCTAAAGCTATACTATAAATCAACATCCATCAAAACTTCCTGGGACTGGTTAAGAAATGGAGTAATAGTTTAGTCGATTAGTATATATTAAAAAAAATTACAGTAAATGGCTACAGCAATCTCCTGTTTGAGAAACCTAAAGATATCAGCTTCTAATATAAGAATTATCTATTTGACAAACATTTTTGGGAAAACTAGGAAATGGAATGTCAGGGACTAGGCATAGATCCATATCTCACACTCTATACCAAAATAAGGTCAAAATGGGTACAGGATTTAGACATAAAGAGTAAGACTATATGTAAATTAATAGGCAAAAAATATTTTATTAGATTCTATGGAAAGGGGACAAATTTGTGATCAAACAAGAAATAGAGTACCTTATGAACTGCATAATCAGAAGGAAAACAGAAAACTAGGAAACAATCTTCATAATAGCAGTACTTCTCTAAAATATATAAATTGCATCAAATTTATAAGATCACAAGTCATTCCCCAATTGACAATTGGTCAAAAGATAGGAAAGGACAGTTTTCAAATGAAGAAAATAAAGCTATATGTAATCATATGAAAAACATGCTCCAAATCATTATTGATTAGAGAAATGCACATTGAAACAACACTGAACTATCAACTCATAATTATCAGATTGGTTAAGCTGAGATAGAGGGAAAATTATCAATGTTGGGGAGGATGTGAGAGGAGTGGGACAATTGATATATTGTTGGTAGAGTTGCGATATGATCCAACCATTCTGGAGAGCATATGGAATCATGCCCATAGAGCAATAAAACTGTTCCTTTGACCCAGGAATATCAATTGTAGGCCTATATCCAGAATCACAAAAAATGGGAAAAGTCTCTCATGTTCCAAAATATTTATAGCAGCTCTTTTTCATAGTGGAAAAAAAAATTGGAAATTGAGGGAATGCCCATCAATTGGTGAATGGGTAAACAAGTTATGGTACAAGAATACTAAGGAATATTATTGTTCTATAAGAAACCATAAATGGTCAACATCTAGAGAAGCATGGAATGAGTTACAGGATCTGATGATGCTGATCAAAGGAGAGCAAAACCAAAAGAACAATGTACACATTAGCAACAACATCCTGAGATGATCAACCTTGAAGAAAGCACCTCCTCTCAGCAGTTCATTGAGCTAGGATAACCTATTATGGATAACACTATCCCCATCCAGAGTAACAGAAACAAAACAAAACAAAATGAAAGAAAAACAAAAAATATCCCTTCAGAATATGATGAACACTTTATAAAAATTATCTTTATTTTATCAAAATAACTAAACTGTAAACATGTTTATCAAAAATCTGTATATACAATGTTAAACTGACTGTTGGCCACTGAGGAGAGTGGGGTGGGAATGAAGGTCTAAGGAACTTTTTTAACTTAAAAATATACATATGCATATGGATGAATGTTAAAAAACTTTAATAACTTGCATTTGGAAAAATAAAATATCAATTTAAAAAAAAGGGTGGACCTGCATACTTGTCCCTGAAGTAACATCATAGATATGTTCATTTGAGATGTTGCAGTGTTCACTGTTGTGTATGAAGGATGTAAGTATCCCAAACAAAGGAGGACCTAAGAAGACTGACAAGACCATGATTAGTGGGATTAATATGGGAAGGAGCCAATGGAGTATATGAGTAGACTAAAACCCACTGGACCAAGTGTCAGCTGATTTTTCCCAAATAAGTGTGGCTCTGTCAGCCAAATTTTCAGCAGCATCCTGAATCAATCCAGACAGATTAACATAGAAATAGTATTCTTCTTTGCTCTCAGTTGGTCTAGTCAGGTCCCATCTGTTTTGCAAGCTGCTAGGGAATGCAGTTGATCTTGAATTTTTAGAAGGCTTCTGGCCATATCATCAAGACTAGCCTGAAGGTTTTGTGATAGCTGCTGAAAGTAATTCAGAGAAGTTGTGATGCCACTTACTCCCATGTCCATACCAGAAAGGATGCCTATAGCCACTAAGAAAGGAATAAGAGCAAGAGCTCTTCAGCACCTTGCTTGTGTTTTAAGGGTGACAGAAATGGAATGGTTGTTAGGAGCTACCTCAGTGTGGGTGAGAGGTAGACCAGGGAACAAATACATATCCAGTTGATGGTTAGACATAGGTATGCAGTATTCTCACAGAGGAAGAAGATCCCATCTCCTCTCAAGCATACACCAAGATGGAGAGATAAGAGGTAAGCAAACTCATTCCACTCCCTGTGCCAAAGTGAGAGAGAATCTGCAAGGGCTAGAACTGTCATGGGTCTTGACCAGGGACATGCCCATGTGCTTGGTATATTGGGAAGGGGATGAGATATGGAGGCCCCCTTGAGTGGAGGTATGGTTACAGATGCAACAGTCTTTGGTAAGGGTCAAGAGTGTGTCAGAGAGAATAGGTGTGCTAAGCAGTGAGTACAGAAACTGTTAGAGGGATTTATGTCCTACTTGGAGAGAATCATGAAAGTGATAAAAGTGGTGCCTGCTTGCTTTTGGTGAAGAAGAAAACAGCAGTTTTGAGTTAGTCAGGGCCCTTATCATACTACATCTTTAGAGAGGTGGGCTTGTTTTTTCAACCAGTGTATATTTTGGATTCAGGGAAGGCAAGGTAACCTATTGAAGGTGTATGTAGGCTTAGCATGCAACCTGTTTGACTGCCTTGTCAGCTCTATCATTTTTAGCTGCCACAGAGGTGGACATGCCCTCATGGCCCTTATAATGGATCACTGCCAAAGGAGAAGAGGAGGTTGTGGCAGAGAGGAGTTTAAGAATTAGGTCAGCATTAGTCAACAGAGAGCTTTGGAAGTAAGGAAATTTCTTCATGTACACATAGAGGCATGAGAATGTAAAATATGGAAAGGATATTGAGAATCTGTGCCAATATTAATATAGTTTCCTTTTACTGGAATGAGAGCTTGAATTAAGGCAATGAATTCTGCTCTCTGTGAATAAGTCTGTAGAGGAAGAGGAAAGGTCTCAATGAGAGATGTGGAGGATACAATGGCATACCCTGTTATCTACTTCCTATTTACTAAGGAGAAATTTCCATTGATGAACCAGTAATCATCAGGATCTGGAAAGGGAATGTCAGAAATATGATGGAAGGACATAAGAAGGTCAGAGAAAGCTTTGTGATTGGACTGTGAAGGGGAGGAATCAGAGGGTAGTGGGAGAGTCAGAAAGACAGAGAAGGAAAATAACCATAGAATCCTCATATGATTGCAGAAGGGAGGGAATTAAGATCTGTACCTTTAAATGGGAAAGGATATTCCTGCCCAATATAGGCAAAGGACAACTGGGAACTACCAGTAAAAGGATGAGTAAAAGTGGAAGCCCCAACAGAATAGGGTAAAGAAATTGAGTCCCTCAATCCCCTAATTGAAATAAATGAGTTCTGGGTGGGGCCTTAATATTCCTACAGGAGAGAGAAGGTGGTCCCCATGTCTAGGAGACAAGATTTTGCCTCACCTGCCACTTGCAGAGTTACCCAAACTTCTGCTTCCATTATGAGTTCAAGGGCTGAGGCAGAGCTTAGGCACCATCAGTCATCCATATTCAAACCCAAGACAGCAGAAAGGTTGTTAGGAGTCAACCAAGGTCTTCCTTTTCAAGGAAGAGAGGTGTAGTCTGACATCCAGTGTCCTTTTTTGCCACACCTTGAACAAGATTTGGAGGGGGGATCTGAGATTTAGCATTGAGTTTCTCATTGTTCTAACCTACCATATTTAATAGTAAGCTCTGAGATTATTGCCCTTATTAAGTGTCCTTCAGGGTCTTGAGACCCATTAATGGCGGAGGCTAATATCTGGAGAGATTTGGTCTGCGATATTGCTTTCTCTTAATCCCAATTATTAAAAATCAAAACTCCATATTGACCAAGTCTCCTATAGATGTCTGGGGGCCAACTTCCATCTTCTTCAGCTTTCTATGCATTTCAGGGCCTGACTGAGAAATGATGTGGATATTTTAGAAAATAATTCCTCCAGGAGATTCAGGATTAACATTAGTATATTTGTTCATAGCCTTTTTATGTCTGTTAAGGAATGTTATACTAAATCTCCTTAACTTTATCAACGTTGACAGCTTTTCCAGCTGCAATTTGCAGGCCAGTCACCAGGCAAGCAATCATGCAATCCTTACCATGAAAACCTTGGGAATATTGGCAGTCCCATTTAGGGTCTTCCCAAGGGATAGCAGTTGTTCCTATAGGACTTTCTATGAAATTCTGTCTTTTTAACTTGTCTGAATTATCCTATGCTGCTTTCCAAACTCTTTCCTTCTCATTAAGAGTCATACAAGTGGAAAAAAATAACATAAAGGTCTCTCTAGGTCAGGTCCTAGAATAGAGTAAGATAGTGAAATTCTTTACAAAACTGAGAGGGATCAGTAGAATTGGAACCAAGTTGTTTTTTCAATCTGATTGAGGTCAGCAAAAGAGAAAAAGACATCAAATCTGATAGGTTCACCCTCAGGACCCACTACTTTGTGAAGAGAAAGGACAGAAGAGGGATGAAGGGGAGGCTGAAGAGGAGGTGAAAGAGGAAGCAAAATTGTGGTGGTGAAGAAGGCAAATTATTTGAGGCTGTAGGAGGAAGAATAGATATTTAATCCATATTTAGTGAAAGACCTGAGGTGGAATCAGGTAGAGGAGGAGGAGTGTGAGGAGGAAAGTTGAGTGGGAATGAAAGAAGGACATCTTCCAGAGGATCATCTGGAGGAGTAGTGGAAGGGACTGGGCTGTCTGTTGTACCAGTTTTGAGAGATTCACATAGGGAGGGGTACCATCTTAGTTCAAGAAACAGCTGAACATATGGAATCCATTTGTGTTGACTCTGGCACAGGTTATTATGGTCAATGAGAATAACATAATCAAAAGTCCCCTCAGGTGACCATACCTCCCCATTATCCAAATTATATGGAAGTCACTATACAGTGGAAATAAAGATAACTTTTTAAGTTTGAATTAGGGATCTATTTGTTTCAGATTTCTGTAGGCACATCCCAGTGAAGCATCTGGAAGTCATTGGGGTCTCCATAGAGTATATGCTTTGTTTGGGGGTTAGAAAATCTTACTTAAGTGAGATTGTGCATTGTTTGGAGTTTCTATGGAGGGTTAGGACTCTTGTCCTTAGGAAGGAATAGTCAATGGGGCTTTACTGGGCAAAGGTGAAACTCAGACCTGGAGCATTCAAAATAAAAAAAAAGAATCCTTCAGAATCTGATGAACACTACATTCACTTTTAAAAAATATCTCTTATGTATTTTTTTTCCTTTAATCCTAATTCCTCATACTGAAAATGACTAATCTGTAAATGTGCTTAACACAAATATGTATGGAAAATATTAACCTGACTGTTCAGCAGAAGGGTGGGTGAAAGGAAATTTTGTAACTTAAGAATATACATAGGCATATGGATGAATGTTGAAAAACTTTGATAACATGTATTTGGAAAAATAAGACATCAATAAAAAATGCTCCAAACTGAAAGCTGAATTTGAAGATATAATATTATAAAAATGGAGTCAATGGGTGAAAGGGAAATGTACTGGGAGTAAGAGAATTGGCTAAGACATTTCATGTAGCTTTTGCAATGGAATGGAAGGGGGAAAGGTGAGGGGGAAAGGAAGAAGCCTTCATTCTCATTGGAAATAGGTCAGAGAGGAAATAGCATACACACTCAATAGGGTATAGATATCTAGAAGAAAAAGGAGAGAAGGGGGATGGGGAGAGGAGGGGGGATGTGGATGATATAGGAGAGGATGGTCAGATATAACACATCTTCTTTTTTTACTTTTTTGCCAGGGGGTGGGATTGGGTGTCCTGTCCAGGACCACAGGACTGGGTGACCTGTCCAGGACCACAGGACTGGGTGGTTGCTTGGTCTCTGGGGTGGGATGTAGGTTTGGAGCCTCTTGGCCCCAGGGCTGGTGCTCTTTCCACTGAACCACCCAGCTACCCCACAGCACATTTTTGAAGAAGGCCAGAGTGAAAGAAGAGAGAAAAATATAATAGATGGTAGTGGGGAGGAATGGATGGAGGGAATTACAATAAGTAACAGCAACTGTGGAAAAAAATGGAAGTAACTTCTATGATGGGCTTATGATAAAGAATGTGATCCACCAGAGACGGAGCTGATGGTATCAGAACACAGACTAGAGAACTTATCGAATGATGTCAAAGAGGGAGCACAATACAGATATGGGGGGACAGCCAGTACAAATTCATCACTCAGAGGCAAGTTTTTTTCTTTTGTTTTTTTTTGGCAGGGCAATAGGATTAAGTGACTTGTCCAAGGTCATGCAGCTAGTTAATTATTCAGTGTCTGAAAGTTACATTTGAACTCAGGTCCTCTTAACTCCAGTGCCAGTGAACTATCCACTGTGCCACCTTGCTGCCCCTTAGAGGCAAATTTGTTTAAGACACTGATTGTGATATCACAAAATGTTAAGTTCACTTTCTGTTTGTTCCATCATTCGTGATGATTTTTTCCCATTTGAAATAAAAGCAGAAAGTAAATGAATTCTCTTATTCAGTATTAATTATTATATGGAACTTGAATAAAAGCATTGAAACAATTAAAAATTAAAAATACTTTTCAACATTGATATAATTAGAATTATTCATGTGGTTTTTCGGGTTATGACATGTTTCTCTCACACATAGAATGTGTAACTAAACTGATCAGGTTTTCTTAGTATAATAGAAATAACTTAGTTGTCATTTCTAAGTTTGAATATCCTTTTATGTTTTATCTACCCTATAAGAATATAAACTTCTGGAGAATTAATAATGTTTTGCTTTATTCTTTCTGTGTCTATAGAATTTAGCACAAGAGAGTAATTACTTAGTAAGTACTTAATTTCTTTGTTGGATTCATTCATTTGGTGGAGCTATGGCTCAGGATATCATAATATCTATGATAATTAAAGAAGTGATAAGAAACATGCTTGGAGCTATTTTATTTTCTTATCAGCTAAACTTAGTCTTCATTTTGCATCTTGAGAGAAGAGAGACCAGCAGTAGACTTGGCCTATGGAACTTTCTTGACTCTACTACTTATTCCTTATGTTACATTCATTTAACTTCTCTGTTGCTCATTTTCTTCTTCTATAAAATAAGAGGAGAACCAGCTAACCAAGTCCTAACCCTGTGAGTCTTTGAAAATAGGAAAATATTTAACATAAAAGGTATTTACTTTCACCTATTTTCTCTCTCTCTCTACTTTCTACTCCTTGATAGAAGTAATCAGAAAAATCATGACATTTCTGCTTTTTCTTCCACTTTTACTTCATTTATAAAATTTATTCTTTGAACTGACATATTATAAAGCCTGATAAGGTAGGTAGAAATGAAAGATTACATGTTTCTAATCATCCTCATGTTAAGATAGACTCATCAAGGGTAAAGACTGTAACTGAACCAGGCCCATTCTTTCTTTTCTCTCAAAAATTTTTTTTCTATATTTTTATTCTCCAATTTATTCTGCCAATGTACTCTTGCTTACCCTTGGAAGATCCATGTGAAGATTCTGTTACACCAAGGTTAGAAAGGACCTGCAGTGTAGGCTGGGCTGCAAGGGAGTGAACTGGTTCCAACCATCCAGGAACAGTCCATTGGGCAGTGAGAGAGGTCTCCAGGGTTGACACCCAGGGATTGACAAAGACAGATTGGAAAGTCAGCAGGAAAACTCTACCTCACCAAGTTGAGAGGGGGAACCCAGTTCAGTGCAGACCTCAGCAGCAGACTGAATCCCAGTGATCCAGAAACAGACCTCAAAGCTACCCAGCAACTGTTTCTGGAGTACTCACATGGATGGTAAGAGTGCCTGGGAAGAATGTAGAGTTCTCTTTGCTATCCCTAAGGATACTCCATTGCTTCCTCCCTTGTCAGATCTAGGTTGCAATCTGGGGTTCCAGTCTCAGGAAAAGAGTTAGAAAGACAATATAGCTCACTGCCTTAGTAGAATGGGGGCTCTCTGACAGTTCCTGGGCAACAAAAGAATACTTCTGGTTACCTACAGTCCAAAGAACAGATTAGTCATAGCCTCTCATAAGACCTTGGAAGAACTGAAAAATAGCAGGTCTCTGGAGGTATCTCTGAAAAACAGCTGCAAAAACCCTCAAAAGTTTGGGGAAAGTGAGACATTCTGTAAGGAGAGTCTCATCAAATTAAAGAGTTAAAATTAAATCATAAGTTGGGGGAATGAAACAACAGAAGGAAAAAAATCTGACTGTAGGCAAATACTTTGATCCTATGAAGGATCAAAATACCCGCTCAGAAGATAAAAAAAGTCAATGTTTCTGCATTCAAAGCCTCTAAGGAAAATATGAATTGGTCTCAGACCATGGAAGAGCTCAAAAAAAGATTTTGAAAATAAAGTAAGGGAGATAGAGGAAAGACTGAGAAAAGAAATGAAAGTGATGGAGGACACTCATGAAAACTGAGTCAGCATCTTGGTAAAAAGAGATACAAAAAATACTGAAGAAAATAACAATCGTAAAAAGTAATCTAAGTCAAATCAAAAAAGTGATCCAAAAGGCAAATGAGAAGACTGCCTTAAAAAAAGCAGAATTGGACAAATAGAAAAGGAAATGCTAAAGCTCTCTAAAAAAATAATTCCTTAAAATATTTACTAGAGCTAAGGAAAGTTGATGACCTTGTGAGAAATCAAGAAACAATTAAAAAAATGAAAAGAAATTAAAAACCTAGAAGAAAATGTGAAATATCTCATTGGAAAAAAAACAACTGAACTGAAAAATAGATCTCGGAGAGATAATTTAAAAAATTCTCACATCAGCCTGAAAGCCATTGAACTAAAAAAAATAATCTAGACATCATTTTTCAAGAAAATATTTAAGGAAAAGTGCTCTGATAATCTAGAAGTAGAGGGTAAACTAGAAATTGAAAGATTGATTTCCTTCTGAAAGAGATCCCCAAATGAAAACTGCCAGCAATATTATAGTAAAATTTCAAAGCTCCTAAGTGAAGGAGAAAATACTGTAAGCAATCAGAAAGAAACAACTCAAATCTATTAGAACCACAGTCAGGATATTACAAGATTTAGAGCTTCTATATTGAGAGATCATAGGACTTGGAATATGATAATCTGGAAGGCAAAATAGCTTGGATTGATAACAACAATCAACCATCCAACAAAACTGAACCTAATCTTTTAGGGGAAATGATAGGCATTCAATGAAATAGGGTACTTCCAACCTTTCCTGTGGGGAAAAAAAAAACAGAGCTAAATAGAAAATTTGATCTTCAAATATGTCTCAAGTGAAGCAAAAAAAATGGTAAATGGAAAAGGTAAATCATAAGGGAATAAATGATGATGAATTGCTTATATGACTGCATAGGAAATGATACTTACAATTCATAAGAACTTTCTCATTTATTAGGGCAATTAGAAGGAGCATAAATAGACTAGGAAAAGGTGAGAGTTGAATTTGAAGGAACAATATAATAAAAAGATATAGTTAATGAGTGAAAGAGGATTCTACTGGGAGAAAGGGAAAGGAGAGTTAGATTAGGGTATGTTATTTCATTTAAAAGAGGCAAGAAAAAAGTTTATGCAGTAGAGTGGGAGAGGGGGGAAAGGTAAGTGAAAGGCATTCCCAATGAGATCAGAGTTGAAACTAGGATGCCCATTATCACCACTACTATTCAATATTATATTAGAAATTCTAGCTTCAACAATAAGAGAAGAAAAATAAATTGAAAGAATTAGAATAAGGAAGGAAGAGACAAAACTCTCACTCTTTGTAGATGATATGATGGTATACCTCAAAAGTCCCAAAAAATCATCAAAAAAACCCCCTAGAAATAATTTGCAAATTTAGTAAGGTCACAATATATATAATAAACCTTCATAAATCTTCAACATTTCTATATATGACTAGTAAGGTACAGCAGAATCAGCTAGAAAGAGAAATTCTATTCAAAGTAACTTCAGAGAATACAAAATACCTGGGAGCCTACCTGCCAAGGCAGACTCAGAAACTTTTTGAAAATAATTACAAAACACTTCTCACACAAATAAAATCAGATTTAAATGACTGGGCAAAGATCAACTGCTCAAGGATAGGCTGAACTAACATAATAAAAATGACAATTCTACCAAAATTATACTACATGTTTAGTGCCCTAACAATCAAAATTCCAAAAAATTACTTTAATGAGTTAGAAAAAAATGCAAGTAAATTCATATGGAGAAATAAAAAGTCAAGAATTTCCAAGTATTTAATGAAAAAAAAACTGCAAAAGAAGGTGGTTTAGCACTACCAGATTTAAAATGATATTATAAAGCCTTAGTCAACAAAACTATCTGGTATTGGCTAAGAAATGGAGTGTTGGATCAGTGGAATAGACTAGGTACAATAGCAGGAATTGATTCTAGTAATCCTCTGTTTGATAAATACAGAGTCCAGCTACCAGGATAAAAACTCTCTCTTCAATAAAACCTTCTGGGAAAATTGAAAGTTAGTATGGCAAACATTTGGATGAGACCAACATATCACACCCTATACTGAGATAAGATCAAAATGGATACAGGATTCAGAAATACAAAACCCAATATTTTAAGCAAACTAGGAAATCAAGGAATAGTTTACCTATCAGATATATGGAAAGAGAAGCAGTTTATGACCAAGGAAGAAATGGAGAACATCATTACAAATAAACAAGATAGTTTTGATTATATCAAATTAAAAAACATTTGCACAGGCAAAACCACTGTAACCAAGATAAAAAGAAATATAGTAAATTGTGAAACAATTTTTACAATTAGTATTTCTGACAAAGAACTTATTTCTAAAATATATAGATAACTGAGTCACGTTTTTAAAAAAGACATGCCATTCCCAATAACAAATGGTCAAAGGATATGCAAAAGGCAATTTACAAATGAGGAAATCAAAGTGAACTACAGTCATATGAAAAATTGCTCTAAATCACTAATTATTAGAGAAATGCAAATTAAAGCATCTCTGAGGTATCACTTCACACCTCTCAGACTGACCAATATGACCAGAAAGGACAATGAGAAATGTCGTAAGGGATAGGGGAAACCTGGGGCACTAATACATTGTTGGTGGAGCTGTGAACTCATCCAACTTTTCTGGAAAACAATTTGGAATTATGCCCAAAAGGCAATAAAAAGGTGCATACCCTTTGATCCAGCAATGCTACTACCATACTCTGAAGAGATTATAGAAAAGGGTAAAAATATCACTTGTACAAAAATATTCATAACAGCCCTGTTTGTGGTAGCAAAAATTTGTAAATTAAGTGAATGTCCTTCAATTGTGGAATGGTTTAACAAACTGTGGTATATGTATTTAATGTAACACTATTGTTCTATTAGAAATCAGGAGGGGTGGTAATTCAGGGAAGCCTGGACAGATTTTCACTGAACTGATGCTGAGTGAGATGAGCAGAACAATGTACACCCTAACAGTACCATGGGGGTGATAGTCAACCTTAGTTGACTTACTCATTCCAAAAGTACAAAAATCAGGAATAATGTTGGGATATCTGCAATGGAGAATGCCATCTGTATCCAGAGAAGGAATTGTGGAGTTTGATCAAAGACCAAAAACTATTATCTTTAATTTAAAAATAATTGTTTTATTATGTAATTTTGTCATCTCTTACACTTTATGTTTCTTCCTTAAAGATATGATTTCTCTCTCATCACATTCAATTTGGATAAATGCATACCAGGGAAGCAATGTAAAGACTAACAGACTACCTTCTGTGGGGGGTTGGGGGGAGGGAAGCAAGATTAGGTGAAACATTGTAAAATTCAAAATAAATAAAAATCTTTCTAAAAAATAGCAATGTGAAAGAAGTCTGAAAAAATATGAAGGAATCAGATTGGGAAAGATTTTAAATGCCAGCATATTTGATATTTGATCCTTGAGGGAATAGGGAGCCCTTAATTCAACCGAGTTTACTGAATAGGGAGATGACATGGTGAGATCTGTACTTTATGAAAAAGATTGGCAGGTGAATTGAAGCCATATAAGAATGGGGGAGAGACTTGAGCTAGGGAAATAAACAGTAGGATGTTAGGTGATGGGAACCTGCCACAGGGTGGTGATTCTGAGTAGAAATACATATGCAAAAGATATTGTAAAGGTAGAAATGACCAGACTTGGAAACATATTGGACCTGTGGAATAAGTGCAAGAGAGAAGGAGAAGATGACATCATAGTTACAAGCAAGGGCGTAGTGGAGCCTCCAACTGTTAGAGGAAAGTTTTGGAAAAAAAACCCAATGATTTTGCCAGTTGATAAATATAAATATGTAGGTTTCAGAAGAAATAAAATCTATCTATAATCATATGAAAAAGTATTCTAAATCACTATTAAATAGAGATATGAATATTAAAACAACCCTGAGGTACCACTTCACACCTATCATATTGGCTATTGTGAGAAAAAAGAAAAATGATAAATGGTGGAGAGAATGAGCGAAAATTGGGGTACTAATGCATTGTTGGCAGAAATGTGAACAGATTCAGCCATTTTTGAGAGCAATTAGGAATTATGTCCAAAGAGCTATAAAATTGTGAAATAACACTACTAGGTCTATAACCCAAAGAGATAATAAAAAAATGGAAAAATAACCACATGCAGAAAAAAATATTCATAGCAAGTAATCTTGTGGTGTGAAACAATTGGAAACTGAGGTGATGTCCATCAACTGGGGACTGGCTGAATAAATGATATTATATGAATGCGATGAAATATTATTTTTCTGAAAGAAATGAAGAGAAGGAACATTTCAGGAAAAACCTGGAAATGCTGAATAAAGTGATCAGAATCAGTAGAACACTGTACACAGTGACAACAACATCATTTGATGAGAAAATATGAGTTTTAACTTCTGTCAGCAATACAGTGATACAAAAATATTTCTAGAAGATTTGTGATAGAAAACTCCTTCCACAACCAGAGAAAATGAATTCTAAATGCAGATGAAAGCATACTATTTTCCCTTTTAAAAAGTACTTAAGTACTTTGCTTTTTCTTTGTCATGGTTTTTCCCTTTTTTTCTAATTCTTCTTTATTGGATTTGACTAACAAAAAATATGTGTAACAAGATTGTGCATGTATAACTGATACATGGG
This sequence comes from Macrotis lagotis, assembly GCF_037893015.1. Classification (NCBI taxonomy): domain Eukaryota; kingdom Metazoa; phylum Chordata; class Mammalia; order Peramelemorphia; family Peramelidae; genus Macrotis; species Macrotis lagotis. Next base: position 464,029,971 of record NC_133658.1, read on the forward strand.
AGGGAAGGGTGGGAGGAAGAAAGTTTTCTAGAAAGCAATGTTGAAAACTTTCATTACACATAATTGAAAAAATAAATTATAACTGGATTTTTAAAGGAGCATTTTGTGGCAAAGTTAACAAGTTCCATTTTGAACCTGCTGAATCTGAGTTTCCAAAAGGACTTTAATTGCCCTGTAAGAATTAGTAAATGTCCTGAAAGGCAATTGGTAAAATGAGACTATAACTCAAGAAAGAGGCAAAAAGCTAAATATTTGTATCTGAGAATCATAAGGACAGGGAGGACAATAGAACTTTTGGAAACTAATGAGTTTATCTTTTGAGGAAGTATTGAGAGAGAAGATAAGAAGACCCAAGACAGACTGGAAAATACCCACATTTGGTAAATGTAACTAAGATGAATACTCAGTAAATTCAATACATAATGAGAGCTCAGTATACTTGGTGTCAAATGTTAAAGATGCAAAGATAAATATAAGAAGGGGAATGGGTGACACGGTGAATAGAGTTCTAGTCCTGGAATAAGAAAGTCTTGAGTTCAAATGAATACTTAACAATATTAGGAGAGATCTAGCAAGTAAAGATTGGCTATTAGATGATGAATTTTTTCGGCCCCAAAAACTTATGAAACCATTTTCTTAGTCATTAGACTGGAGGAGTACTGTCCCTTCCCCATTAAAATCATAAGATTTGGGATTTTTGTTTGCCTGTTTGTTTCTTAAATGTTTAAGCACTTTCTGTTCAATAATGATACCCATGCTAGCTGTTGTGTTGAAAGGGTAGTGCTAGGGTCAAGAAACAGTCTTGTTAAACATGTGTAAAATTTTTTCTTCCAGCACAGATTGTTGACTTCTCTGCCAATGATAGTCTCTGAGAGTTTCCTAAACATATAATAAGTTGCTTCTTATATAGAAGATATCAGTTAAAAGGTTTTTAAATGTAATAGGTGTTTTGTTTTGAAATTTTTCAAATCATTTCTTCCCTGAAACTGAAAGATTATTTAAGATACTTAGTGGAATGATATACAACAGAAGCTCTCTAACAACTCACAAGTGATTATCCCATCCCACAGGCACATATATGCTTTATTTAATTCAATAAATAATTTGAAGTTACTATAAAGTATGTAGCATCCTATACAACCTTACCAAATGGTATTATTAAGAAGTATTAGCTTCTTGAGCTTTATTGAGTCACTCTAAATAGGAAAAGTAGAGTAATTATATTACTCTGATTATTCCTTTCCTTTGATCTCTATCAACCGAATATCCTTCTAAATATAGCATTAACCTATAGGCTACTGGGGTGATTTTCATCTTACTTGAGAGAATACAAAAATATCCAGAGTATATTCTATTCTGCTTAGAAGATCAAGGGAAATAAGAGTAAGAGGCAAATATGTTGTCTTTTTCATGCTGTATTTTTTTTCTCGCAAGGCAATGGAGTTAAGTGACTTGCCAAAAGTCACACAACTAGGTAATTATTAAATGTCTGAGGCAACATTTGAACTCGGGTCCTCCTGACTCCAGGGCCAGTGCTCTATCTACCTCATCACCTAGCTTCCCCTCATACTCTATTTTTAATATTCACTAACTTGACACTTTTCAGCTTTAGTTTTAAAAATATTATAAACTATAAAGAATAAGGGCTTAAGAATGGACATGAGTTTTTTAAATGTTAACTAATCTTTCCATTAAGTGTGAATTATATTTAATTTTTCTGAAAACTAAACTTGTATGCCTGTTTTATGTTAAAGAAAATAATGAGACATTATTCAAGTTGAGATATTTAATCATGATGAAAGGAGGATCATATTTCAGATTCCTTTAAAATTTGTACTATATATTCAAAGTGCAGTTAGGTGGCATAGTGGATAGCATGCCAAGATTTGGAATAAAGAAGACTCATCTTCATGAATTCAAATCTGATCTCAGTCACTTACTACTGTGAACCTGAGTAAATCATTTAGCCCTCAGTTTTTGGCTCAGTTTCCTTATCTTTAAGATAAACCGGAGAAAGAAATAGCAAACCGCTCCAGTATATTTCCCAATAAAAATCCCAAATAGAGTCACAGTTAGGAAATGACTGAATAATAGCATATACTTAATAAATGTGTACCTCACTTTAAAAGTGAACAGACTAAACTGTGTCTAAGTTACATCAATGTATCAAAGTAAAAAATTCTATGGAAATAATTACCAAACCATTTTTTAGGCATTATATGCAAAGCACCTTGCTGCTTGAAATTTCTCCTTTATTAGCTGATTGTTTTGATATTATGTCAATTACAGTGAAAGTGGTAGTAATTAATGATTTTGGAATTTATATTTAAATGGCAATTTTATAAGAGAAATCACTTACTCTTTTTTTTTAGGTTTTTGCAAGGCAAAGGGGGTTGGCTTGCCCAAGGCCACACAGCTAGGTAATTATTAAATGTCTGAGACCAGATTTGAAGAAATCACTTATTCTTTCTGTAAACCTGTAAACATCATGTAAAATCATAAGTATTTAAAATCTTCCACTACATATAGTTTTACAAATATATATATATATATATGTATATATATATACACATACATATACATACCAATCTCTCTTCATATTTGTATTCATCTAAATACTACTGAATGCTCAAGGCACATTTGTACTTTGGGACAGTATCTGCTCAAAACCATAATTTTTCAAACCCTTCTGGTGTGTTTCTGGTTACCAACCATGAGACACATAATTTCAAAGCAAAAGATAATTGATTTAAAAGTACATCAAATAAATTAAAATAGTCTTTACTCATATATATCTATATATCTTTGGCATCATCAGGTAACTTATGGGTCTGTAGCATATAAATACCAATGAAAAGTTGCATTGTTAGTGCCAGGACCATAAATTTACTTGGCTGATGTCACCAAAAGAATTTTTATTTTAATTTTCTTAACAGAAGTCTGGTCTCTGCTTAATATTCTCTCTCTCTCTCTCTCTCTCTCTCTCCCTCTCTCTCTCTCTCCCTCTCTCTCCCTCATTTCTATTCCTTGTTTACTCATTCAGCTAATGGACATCCTCTTGCTAGATGACTCAGCTTTCAAGTACATCTCCATGTGATTATGCTATGCTATTTCTTTACTTACTGTTCTCTGGTACTTTCTGTTGGAATAAAGGCACTAGATGGCCTTTTCCTTACAAGAAGACTATGTAGACAGAGCACTGGACTTAGAAAAAGGAAGTCCTGAGTTCAAATAATGTCCCAAAGCAGGATTAAATTGTGAAATAACTTACTTGTGTATCTAAATTTTCTCAACTGTCAAAAGGGGAAAGATAGCACTTCCCTGACAAGGTTACTGAGAAAATATATAGTGATTTATGTGAAGTACACTGTAAACCATTAAGCACTGTAAAAATATTAGTTTCCCCCTGGATTTCTAGTCTTTTGCACCATATAGCCTTTCTGAAGCATAAAGTCAGCAAAAGTCAGGGTAGAATTTAAGCTCTACCCTTTCTTTTAATTCTGCTCCTTTTGGTGACCTTTGGTTCTAAGATCTTAGTGTGCAAGAAACCTCAGAGTATCTTTAGTCATTTGCTCATTTTATAAATGGGGAAACTGTGGTCCAAGAAATTTGTGATTTGTTGTAATATCACCAAAGTAAGAAGCATCAGAACCTAACCAGTCTTTAATCCACATCTCTTCAAAGCAGGCCAAAGATGTCTTAGAACAATACCAAGTATCTATGTGATTCTATGCTGATAATGAGCAAGCCATTGGGCTCTTTGAGTCTCAGTTCCTCATTTATAAAATGACAGAGGAAGTATTAACTGCAATATTGCTATCATAGGTTTGTTGTGTGGTTTAAAATAGATGATATGAATAAAGTACTTTACAGAATTTAAAGTACCATATGATTGCTGATTTTCATTGCTTGCTAAAAATTATTCATGCTGATTCTAGAAATTATATTTGAAATATCAATTAATCAAATGTCATTTATTGTTGGTCCTTTATTTTTGAAGAGGACAAATGACATCACAGAGTGATGTCTTGACTCATTTGTGAATTAGATTCAAGGGAGACAGAGTTTCACAAACTCAGTAACCTCACTCTTTCCAACATCCTTCCATTCCTAGCTAGCTTTTGCTAGTTTGCCTCATCCTGAAGTCACTCAGTTTTTGATAAGAACAATCACTTACTTTTTTGTAACATTTTTACTGAATCTTGTTTTTCTGATTCTGCTTACTTTACTCCATTTTGAATGCCTTTTTCTAATTCCATGTTTAGATAGATTTCAACAGTCATTTTTGTAAGACTTAGAGTTCCAATTTTCTCCCTCTCTCACTTTCTCCCCCACCCAAAACAGCAATGCATATATACAATTGAGCATGTTCAATTTTGTTAAAAATTGTTTCCATATTAGGCACAGTGTGGAAGAAGAATCAGAACAAAAGAAACTCTGAGAAAGAAAAGAAACAAATTTTAAAAAGTGAAAATAGTATGCCTTGGTCTTCATTCACATTTCATAACTCTTTCTCTGCATGTAGGTTACATATTCCATCACAGATCTTTTGGAATTGTCTTTGGTCACCATATTATTGAGAAGAGTTAAGTCTACCATAGTTGATCATCACACAATGTTACCTTTTCTGTGTACAATCTTCTCCTGGTTCTGTTCCCTTCACTCAGCACCAGTACATGTTAAGTCTTTCCAGGTTTTTCTCATATCTGCTTGCTCATGATTACTTACAGAATATACTCCATCACATTAATATATATACCACAAGTTAGAAAAATCACTTTCTCTTGGAAGATGAGTGGGATATTCCCTTTTAAAAGTTAATATTGCAGGGGTGGAGTTACTATTCAAGGCCCTGGAGTTAGGAGTACCTGAATTCAAATCGAGCTTCAGACACTTAATAATTACCTAGCTGAGTGGCATTGGGTAAGCCACTTAAGCCCATTTGCCTTGCAAAAATCTAAAAAAAAGTTAATATTTCTTCAGGGCTAAAAATCATTAAAACAAAGACAGACTATTATTCTTAGACTAGTCCTAGAAGAAAGACAGATAGAGACCTTGCATTCCAAGCCATGTACCTTCCCAATTTTGTTGGGGGGGAGAGAAGCAGTGGACTATTTCCAGAGAGACCTTGCATTTTTAGTCACCTGTTTGATGATAAAACTATTTTAACTATGAAAACAGTAGATTGTTCCCATGAGAAAAACTTTGCATTGCAATGAAGCTCATAAGACTCCTCTTGTTTGATGATAAGTAGACTGTTACTTCAATAATACAGTTATAATTCTGAAGGTTATTCTCACCACTTGGATGGTGAGGAAATATTTTGTGAAAACCCTTCATTCTTTTCTTTGTTGTTGGGGTAGATTTTCACAAGTAGAATGTAACTCTGAAGACTAACCAATGAGTAAACAGAGAGGGGCATTAAGAAGGAGGAGGGGAATCTCATTAGGCCATATGATCTTGCTTGATTGTCAATTTGGGCCAGTTACTTGATCTTCACTACTTTTGTGAGACTTGGAGTGTGCCCTTTTCTTGAGAAAAGTCAAAATAAAATTTCCTTTTATGTTCATAGGAGTCTATATTTTTAAGTGGATTTTTATCCCACATAAAGATAAAAGAAAAATTCATATAATTTTCAAATAAATAAAAGGTGTTACAAAAAAACATAGAAGGAAGATTTCCCATTTAGCATGAAGACAGGTGTGTGGAAAGTACAAATGCAGTCAACTCAAAACGATGATTCAAAAGTTTGGATTTAAGGTTTTGGGCCCTGAACTACATAATACTCTGCCTGCCAAACTGAAAAGAGCCTGCCATAGCATAGATAGAGCTTCTTTGCCCTGGCTGGTTCATTTAAGTAATTACAAGTGTTCTTGTAACTAAGAAGCTAGCTAAATGTCAGCCCAAATAAATGTTACTAAATTTGTGAACCCGTCAACTTGTTACCTTGCCTTATACTTGTTACATTTTCTTTTAAACCAACACAGATCTCTTTGCATGGAGAAGAAAGAATTCTTTTGCATAAAATAACAGTTTTTTTGGTTTTGTCCACATTTTTAAGAAAGAGAATATTTAGTATAAGATAATTACCACATACAATTTAGGAAATCAAGAGGAGATGAGTCAGGCATCCTAATGAATGTTTGGTTTTCATTTCATATATAACATACTATTATCTCAGACAGTCCTTTTAACAGTTTAGCTTGTCTTAGAAGATAAGTTTTACATATCAAATGAATGAATAGTATTTGATGTTTTCTCCACATGAGAAAGGCACTTTATTCTTCAGGTTAACTTGACAAAGAAAATGTTATGCACTGAAAGAGCATGAATCATTGCACCTGAAAAAGTTTCTTAAGATATTTCCAGTCAAAGGAAGACAATGAAGCTTTCATCTCTCCTGAAGTACTCATATCAACAACATGATTTTGAAAAATAACATTCTGATTACCTGGGTTTCAACTATGGATTTTATGTCCCAATTTTAGCAAATAAATCTTTTCCTATTCTATAAGGTGCCCATTCAAGGTTTTGGGTGTTTTTCCCCCATTCTTATTTTTAATTAAATAGTACCAAAAGATTTATACTACTTTTTTTTAGGTTTTTTGCAAGGCAAATGGGGTTAAGTGGCTTGCCCAAGGCCACACAGCTAGGTAATTATTAAGTGTCTGAGACTGGATTTGAACCCAGGTACTCCTGACTCCAGGGCCTGTACTCTATCCACTGCCACCTAGGCACCCTTATACTACTTTTTTTTTAATTCAACCAAAGTCAAGGAGAGAAAGAGTTCCCTATTCCCAAAGAAAACTGCATTTCTTAATACCTAATGAATTCTGGGAATCACCACAATTGTGCTAAACACTATATGAACATTTATGAACCAATTTCTTGACTTCCCTTTAAATACTTGTCATTCAGCATTTGTGTTCTAAGTACAAACATTAGAGAGTGCCAAACTTTCTGTGACACTATGGGGCATTTCCAGAAAATTTCTGTGTTTTGGGATCACAACTTGATGGTTGAAAGAAGGTCTGAAGCCTTTAATTGGTGTGGGATTCCAAGTCATTACATTTTACATTTGGAAGACATTGATGTTTAATTAGCAGCTAATACCCAGACTTCTCTGCCAGGCTTAATAGGCTGGAATGGATTGAAATGGATTAGGAGTAAAGTATAGTTCTGTATGCAGAAATCCAGGCCTTCTTTGATCATACTTTCATTTAACATTTAAAACAACTTCAAAAAACACTAAGCAAAAATATAAAAATTCTCTCTTAAAATTCCTCAATAGTCAACAAAGTTGACTTTTTTAGGCATAGTTTCTTTAAATGAAATGGAAATATTCTTTAAAAATGAAAATTAAAGTATTAGTGTGGATAGAATCAATTACTAGACTGTGTCACATGAGAATACTTCTTAAGTACGATTGGGACTAAAAAATAGAGAAAAATTGTTATATTTTTACATATTTGTTCAGTAAGTACACTCACCTGCTTGTAGATTCAAGTTGTATCACTCTTCTTATGCCTTCTGATTCTGAATATGTGACCTAAATCTCTCTCTTGAAATCTATCCCGATATCACCAACTACCAATGCATGCTACACTGGAATCTTAGATTTAAAATGTTCAAATTGGAGTTCATTATTCACTTCCATCAGTCAACTTTCTCATTCAAAATTTCTTCATTTCAGTTTTTGAGCATAGCTGTCCTTTCAGTCACCTATGTTTACAATCTTAGAATCATCCTTGACTCTTCTTTCTTTCTAATCACTCAGATTTAATCATCTACAAAAGCTCATCTATTATACTTCATGCAATATAATTCATCCTTTTCTTTTTCTCCTGCTCAAATGGTTGCTACTCTAGACCATGCAATCTTCCTATCTCTTAAGTGGACAACTGTAATAGCTTCTGAATTGGTTTCCCAGTTTTAAGTCTCTTTCTTCTTCAATTATCTTTCATATCCTTGCTAAATTAGTATTCCTGAGGCATCAGTCTCATCATGCTCTGTTTCTTAAATTTTGCAGAATAGTGATAGGAGGAGCCTAGATGGTGGGAAAAAGGTGGGGACTTACCTCAACTCTCCCTCAGATCCCTCCAAATACCTTTAAATAATGACTTTAAAGAGATTCTGGAGTGGCAGAATCCACAAAAAGATAGAGTAAACAATTTTCTAACCCAAAACAAATGTCTTTCCCACCTGAGTGAGAGTGGAGCACAGTCCAGAGCAAACTGCATTTATGCAGACCCAGCCATAGTAAACCAGGAGCACGACTTGGGTTCCACTGAATCAGCAGTAGCAGAAGCTACTTCCAAAGCAATCTATTCCAAGTCAGTAATGGAATTAAACAATTTATCAGAAGGAGATTACAGGGGTCTCTTTGCTAGCAGTGAGGCAGGACTCCATTGCTCTGTCCATACTCATAGCTGGGTTGATGTCCTAGATCACAGTTCCAGGGCAAGGAAGAACAATAGCACAACATAGCTTGTTGCCACAGGGGACCCTCCTTGTAGTTCAAAGAGTGTTTGTGTTTTTGTCACTCACAGACCAGAGCACAGGCCAGGACAGTAGTAAAAATATTAGAAGAACTGAAAACATGAAAGTTCCCAGAAAAATCTCTGAAAGCAGGTGCACAAAAATCTAAAAGCTTAGGACAGTGTGCCTTCTATCTTGGAAGCAGAGCCCTGCTTTGACAAAGAACTAAAATTAAGTCATAGGCTGGGGAAATTAACAAATAACTGGTGAGGAGGATGGAAACTCTGACCATACAAAGTTACTATTGTACCTAGGAAGATGAAAAGAAACATTCAGAAAAAGATAAAGGAAAAGCAACTGCATCCAAAGCCTCCAAGAAAATATATGAATTAGTCTCTGGTAATGGAAAAGCTCAAAAAAGGATTCTGAGCATCAAGTAAGGCAATAGAGGAAAAATTTGGAAGAGAAATGAAAGTGATGCAGGAAATTCATGAAAAAAAAAACAATTCAACCACTCTAAGGATGAATAAAAAAATTACTGAAGAATTTTTGGTCCCTTAAAAACCAGACTAAGTGAAAAGGCAAAAAAATACAAAAAAGTCAGTGAAGTGAAGAATACCTTAATAAAGCAGAATTGACCAATTGGAAAAGGAGGCATAAAAGTTCACAATTATAATTAAGCAAATGGAAGATGACTTTAAAAGTAATCGAAAAACAACAAAATAAAAAAAAAAGAATGAAAAATGGGAAAGAAAAGATATGTTAAATATTGAAAAAAAACTGACTTCACAGGACAAGATAGCAGAGAGAAGACAGGCACTGTGTTAAGTGCTCTTAGTTCCCCTCAAAAGTAACACAAAAGAAACCTCTTAACAGAAATTTGATCACAAAACCCAGAAAGAAGCTAGGAGAAGGACACCTACCAACAAGGTCTGTCTCAGGGGGACCATGGATGAACTGGGAGCAGAGACCAGAGGGCCAGCACAGGGACAGCAACTGGGGAAAGCCAGAGGATGGGACTCAGGGGCAGTCACTTTGGTGAGTGGCAGATGCAAGGATCAACTTTAGCCACAAACTTATGGCCCTGGGAGAGGAGGGTTGGGAGGGTGAGTTCCAGTGCAGAGAGTAAGAGAGCACTCCTGGAAACCTACCAGCTGGGCAAGGGAACTGAGCTCCTTATTTTCATCTGAGCCCTCTTCCCAAAACAAAGGGTTAACAACCCCCAGCCCCTCAGGCTCAGGTGTGGACAACAGAGTTTACTCAGCTGAAAGAGAGATTAACTCCCTCCCCCCAGAGCTCAGCCCATTGTTCAAGGTCAACTCAGACCCTGCTGCTGAGGGCCTCAAACACTCCAGAGAAAGCAACCAGTGACCACTCCTGGCCAGCCCTTATAATTACTAAGCCAAATGAACAAAGCCTCTAGGATCATCAAGAGCAAATCTCTGAGAGCCAGCACCCATCAACACAAGATCCTAGGAAGATGTAGAAAGGCTAGAAGCCCATGGAGAAATACATAGAAGCAAAAGATCTGAATCTAGAGATATAAATTGGTCTCCAGCCTAGAAAGACTTTCTTGAAGAAATCAGGAAGGGGTTTAAAAATCAATTGGAAAATTTTCAAAAAGGAACTCAAGAAAAAATTAACACATTGCAAGAGAAAATTAACATCTTGCAACAAGAAAACAAATCCTTGGAAATACAATTGAACAAATATAAAATGAGTAATTCTCTCAGATCATTAATTTGGAAAAGCAAAAAGAAAATAATTCTCTCAAAACTACACTTAGTCGAATGGAAAACCCAAAAATAGAACTGATCAACTGGAAAAGGAGATACAAAAGGTAAATGAAAAAAATTCTTCTCTAAAAAAAAGAAGGGAATTAGTAGAAACTAACGATGACTTCATGAGATGACAAGATTCTGTTAAACAAAACCAAAAAATAAAAAAAGAAGAAAATGCAAAATACCTCTTCAGCAAAACCACTGACTTTGAGAATAGATCAAGAAGGGTCAACCTGAAAATTATAGATTTTCCTGAAAACACTGAAGAGAAAAAAGGCCTGGATTTAATATTACAGGATTTAGTGATTGAAAATTGCCCCGATATCATGGAACCAAGGGGGAAAATAGATCCTGAAAGAGACTGTAAAATGAAAACACCAAGGAATGTTGTGACCAAATTCAAGAACTATCAGACTAAAGAGAAAATTCTGCAATCAGCCAGAAAGAAACAGTTTAAATACCAAGCAGCCATAGTAAGTATTATGCAGGACCTGGCTGCATCAACATTAAGGGATCAAATGGCCTGGAATGAGATATTCCAAAGAGCAAGGAAGTTGGGAATGTAGCCAAGAATCCACTATTGAGCAAAACTGAGTATTCTTTTCCAGGAGAAAAGATGGATATTTAATGAAATAGGAGACTTCCAAAATTTCCTGATGAAAAGAACCGAGCTAAATAGAAAATTTGCACATCAAATAGGAGCCTCAAGAGACATATGAAAAGGTTAAAAAAGGGTAAAGGAAAAAAACCTGCTATTTAATAAGATGAAACTGGCTAAATTACTATCTGGGAGAAAGACTCTAATAACTCTTAACCAGAAGTGATGGACACTCATAACTTTTCTGTGACTCAGATAGAATGATTGAAAAACAATACCTCTTTTAAAAGGGGGACAATAAGGAGATGGGAGGATGGAGGAGATTGAATGGGGTAAATATTATTACATTAAGAGGTACAAAAGACCTATTAGAATAGAGTGGGAGAAGGGAGTAGGTGAGAAGCACCTGAATCTGCATCTAATCAGACTTGGCTTAAAGTTAACCTACACACATAAACACACAGACACACACACACACACACACACACACACACACACACACTCAGGAAAGTTAAGAAACTTGTCTTACCTTTCAAGTACTGAAAGGAGAAAACGGGAGGGGGATGGAGAGGAGGAGAAAAATGGAACTAACAGAAGAAAGGGAAGGAAGAAGGGGAAAAAGGAAAGGGGAAAGAAATGGGAGGGGTGGATATAGGAGGGCAAACACACTGAAGGGGGTGGAATTAAGAAACAAAACACTAGGGAATATGGATAAAGGGGGAAAGGGGGAAAATGCACACAGAGGGAAGAGAGCATGGAGGGCAATAAAGAGGTAGTAATAATAACTTTGAATGTAAATTGCATGAATTCTCCATTAAAACCTAAGAGAGTAGCAGAGTGGATTAAAAACCAGAATACTACAATATGCTGCTTACAAGAAACTCATTTAATGCAGAGTGATACATATAGATTAAATGTAAAAGGTTGGAGCAAAATATGTATTGCTTCACCTGAATTGAAAAAAAAAATCAGTGGTAGCAATCCTTATATCAGACAAAGCTGCTACAAAAGTAGATATCATTAAAAGAAATAAGGAAGGAAACTGTTTCTTCCTACAAGTTAGTATAGACAATAAATTAATTTCAATACCAAATATGTATGCACCCATTGGCATACCATCCAAATTCATAGAGGAGAAGTTGAAAGAGCTACAGGAAAAGATAGACAAGAAAACTCTACTAGTGGGAGACCTCTATCTCATGCTCTCAGATTTAAATAAATCTAATCATAAAATAAACAAGAAGTAAGTCACGGTTATGATAGACTAATACAGGAAATTGAATGGGGATAGAAAGGAACAGATTTTTTTTTTCTGCAGTACATAGCACTTATACAATAATTGACCATGTACTATGGTATAAAAACCTAATGATCAATTGCAGAAAGGCAGAAATAATAAATATATCTTTCTCAGATGATAATGCAAATAAAACTCAAATGAAATATTGGACCAGGGAGATATAGACCCAAAGCAATTTGAAACTAAATAACCACAGTTTAAAAATGAGTGGATCAAACATCAAATTATAGAAAGAATTATTTCATCCTAAATAATGACATTAATGAAACAACATACCAAAACCTATGGGATTCACTCAAGGCAGTTGTCAGGAGGCATATTATATCTTTAAATGCTTACATGAATAAATTAAAGAAAGAGGAAATCAATGAACTAAATATGCAAAATAAATTAGAGAAAGGAAAAATTAAACCCCCCCAATCAAATATCAAATTTGAAATTCTAAAAATTAAAGGAGAAATTAATAAAATCAAAAGCAAGAAAACTATTGAAACTAATAAATAAGACTAAGAGCTGGTTTTTATAAAAAAAAACAATAAAATTTATAAACCCCTGGAAAATCTGATTTAAAAAAAGAAAGAAGAAAACCAAATTGCTAGTAACATAAATGAAATAAAGGTGAACTTACCACCAATGAGGAGGAAATTAAAATAACAATTTGGACTTATTTTGCCCAACTATTTGCCAATAAATTCGACAATCTAAGTGAAATGGACAAATATTTACAAAAATGTAAGTTGCCAAGTTTAAATTAAGAGGAAAGTAAAAACCTAAATAACCCTATCTCAGCAAAAGAAAATTCTACAAGCCATTTTTGAGCTCCCAAAGAAAAAATCTCCAGGGCTAGATGGGTTCACAAATAAATTCTTTCAAACATTTATGGAAAAGCTTTTTCAAATTTTATATAAACTCTTTGGAAAAATAGGTGAAAATAGAATTCTGCCTAACTCTTTCTATGACAAATATATGGTGCTGATCCCTAAACCAGGAAGAGTTAAAACACAGAAAGAAAATTATATCCCTGGTGAATATAGATGCAAAAATCATAATTAAAATTTTAGCAAAATGATTACAACAAGTTATCACTAGGATAATACATTATGATCAAGGAGGATTTTTCCCCAGGAATTCTTGATTGGTTCAATTTTAGGAAAAGTTTTAGTATAATTAATTATATCAAAAAGAAACCTATCAGAAATCATGATTACATCAATAGATGCTGAAAAAGCTTTTGACAAAATACAACACCCATTCCTACTATGAATACTAGAAAATGTAGGAATAAGTGGATTGTTCCTTAGAATAATAAGCAGTATCTATCCAAAACCATCAACAAGCATTATATGCAATGGGGATAGACTAGAGGTATTCCCATTAAGATTGGGGTGAAACAAGGATGCCCATTATCACCACTACTATTCAAATTCATATTAGAAATGTTAGTTTCAGCAATAAGAAAAGAAAAAGAAATTGAAGGAATTAGAATTGGAAAGGAAGAGACAAAACTCACACTTATTGTAGATGACATGATGATTGATATACCCAGAGAATCCCAAAAACTCAACTAAAAAACTACTAGAAATAATTCACAACTTCAGCATTTCTAAATATGACTAGCAAGATACGGCAGAAAGAGCTAGAAAGAAAAATCCCATTCATAGTAACCTCAGACAATGTAAAATACCTGGGAGTCTACCTGCCAAGGCAGACTCATAAACTTCTTGGAAAAACTACAAAACAGTTCTCAAACAAATAAAATCAGTTTAAATAAACATTAAATAAGCAAGCATCAACTTCTCATGGACTAATATAATAAAAATGACAATTATACCAAAACTAAACTACCTGTTTAGTGCCCTACCAATCAAAATTCCAAAAAATTACTTTAATGAGTTAGTAAAAGTTCTAAGTAAATTCATATGGAGAAATAAAAAAAACAAGAATGAAAACAAGTATAAAAGAAGTTGGTTTAGCCTTACCAGATCTAAAATTATATTATAATCATCAGTCATCAAAAACATCTGCTATTGGCTAAGAAATAGAATGGTGGATCAGTGGAATAGAGTAGGTGCAATAGCAGGAAATTATTATAATAATTTGTTGTTTGATAAACCCAAAAAGTCCATTTATGTAGATATTGGAATGGCTAGGTGGTGCAGTGGATAGAGTACCAGCCCTGGTGTCAGGAATACCTGAGTTCGAATCCAACCTTGGATACTTAATAATTACCTAGCTGTGTGGCCTTGGGTAAGCCATTTAACCCCATTTGCCTCACAAAACCTTAAAAAATCTAGAGAAAAAATCATGTAGCATTCCAAAAAATCCAGTTATTGGGATAAAAACTCTCTGATAAAAACTTTTGGGAAAATTGGAAGTTAGTATGGTAGAAACTTAGGTTAGAGCAACACCTCACACCCTATACCAACATAAGATCAAAATGGATACAGGATTTAGACAAAAAATATTATGAACAAACTAGAAGATCAAGGAGTAGTTTTACTGTCAGATCTATGGAAAGGGAAATAGTTTATGACCAAGATGGAGAACATCTATAAAAACAAACTAGATTAATTTGATTACATTATATTATAAAACTTTTGCACAGACAAAACCACTGTAACCAAGATCAAAAGAAATGTAGTAAAGTGGGAAACAATTTTTATAACTAGTGTTTCTGACAAAGGACTCATTTCTAATATACACAGTCAACTGAGTCAAATTTTCAAAAAAAAGCCATTCCACAATTCATAAATAGCCAAAGGATATGCAAAGGCAATTTACAGTTGAGGAAATTAAAGCAATCCATAATCATGTAAAAAATTACTCTAAATCATTACTTCTTTGGGAAATGCAAATTTAAGTATTTCTGAGGTATAACCTCACACCTCTCAGACTGGCCAATATGACCAGAAAGGACAATGATCAATGTTGGAAGGGGCATGGGATGGAGCTGTGAACTCATCCAACCTTTCTGGAAAGCAATTTGTAATTACACCCAAAGGACGACAAAAATGTACATACTCTTTGATCCAGCAATACCACTACTGGGTCTATACCCTGAAGAGATTAAGAAAAAAGGGTAAAAGCAACACTTATTCAAAAATATTCATAGCAGCCATTTTTTATGGTGGCAAAGAATTGGAAATTAAGTGAATGTCCTTCAATTGGGGAATGACGTGAACTTTGGTATATGTATGTCATGGAATACCTTTGTTCTACTAGAAATCATGCACAATGGGAATTCAGGGATTCATGGAAGGATTTGCATGAACTGATGCTGATTGAGACAAGCAGATCAGAAAAAACATTGTACACCCTAACAGCAACATGAGGGTGATGGTCAACCTTAATGGACTTGCTCATTCCATCAATACAACAATCAGGCACAATTTTTGGATATCTTTATCCATAGAAAGAATTGTGGAGTTTGAACAAAGACCACAGAATATTACCTCCAATTTAGAAAAAAGTAACAAAAGTTGTCTTATTATGTAATTTTGCTATCTCTTATACTGTTTTATTCCTTAAGGATATGTTTTCTCTCATCACATTGAACTTAGATCAATACGTAATGGTATAAATGAAAACATTGTAAAGAAACAATGTAAGGACTAGCAGACTGCCTTCTATGGGGACTGGGGGGGAGGGAATCAAAAATGGGGAAGTGTTGTGAAATTCAAAATAAATAAAATCTTTATTTAAAAAAAAAGAAAAAGAAAAACTGACCTGTAAAGCAGATCCATGACAGATAATTTAAGATTATTGGATTACCTGAAAGACAAGATGGGAAAAAAAAAAGCATAGACTTTTATCTTTCAAGAAATTCTCAAGGAAAACTGACCTGATATTCTAAAACCAGGGAGTGAAATAGAAATTGAAAGAATTCACCCATCACCTCCCCAAATGAAAACTTCAAGGAATACTATAGCCATATTTCAGAATCAAGGATCTAATAGTGCAAGTAACCGAAAAGAAACAATTAAAGCATTATGTCAGGATAATTCAAGATTTATCAGATTTGACATTGAAATATAGAATCTGAAATATGAAATTCTGCAATGGAAAAGATCTTGGATTACAATCAAAAATCAATTAACCAACGAAATTAAACATACCCTTTAATGGGAAATGATAGATATTCAATGAAAGAGAGGACTTTCAACCTTCCCTGATGAAAAGACCAGAAGGGAGCAGAAAATTTGACTTTCAAATACAAGATTCAGGAGAAGCATAAAATATAGAAAGAAAATAGAAATCATAAAGCACTTAAGCATGTTGAATTGTTCATATTCCTACATGGGAAGATGATGATGGTAACTCATATGAATTCTTTCATCATTAGTGCAGAAAAACAGGCACAGATAAGAGTTGAAAATGAAGGGATGAAAACTAAAAAATAAAACTAAATGGTGAGAGAAGAATATACTGGGACAAAGGGAAAGGGGGAGGTTGAATGCGGTAAATTACTTCACATAAATGAGACAAGAAAAAGCTTATACAGTGGATTACAAGATGGGGGGTGATTGAGGGAGAACGAATGAACCGTACTCTCATCAAAATTGATTCAAAAAGGGAATAACATAATTGGGTATAGAAATCTATCTTACCTTAGAGGAAAGTAGGAGGGAAAGACAATAAGAGGAAGCAGGAAGGTGATGGAATGGAAGGCTGATTGGAGTAAGGGATAATTAGAAGCAAAACACTTTGGAAGAGATAGAATGAATGAAAATATAAGATAAAATAGGCAGAGTTGGGGCAGGGGAAATGGGATGGATGAAAAAATGGAGATAGCAATAGTAATTGAAAAGAGACTTTGAAATCAGTTTCTCTGATAAAGGCTCATTTCCAATTACATAAACAGGTAGTTTTCAACATTCATCCTTTTGCAAGTTTTTGAGTTCCACACTTTTCTACCACCCTCCTTTCCTTCCTCCTACCTCTGACAGTGAACAATCTAAGTTGTACATGTACAACCATGTTTAACATTCCCTTTATTCATGTTAGGAAACAAGAATTAGACTGAGGGGAAAATCATGTTAAAGAAAGAAAAAATATAAAATAAGTTATACAAAGTGAATATAGAATGCTTTGCTTTGCATTCATACCCCTAAGTTTTTCTTTGAATATGGATGGCATTTTCCATAACAGAATTTTATTGAACTGCTGAGAGGACTTGAGTCAGTCACAGTTGATCATCTCACAATGGTTTTTTTTTTGCTTCACCAACATCAGTTCATGCAATTATCTCGAGTCTTTTTTAAAGACTAGATGCTCATGATTTCTTATAGAACAATCATAATCCATCATATACCACAATTTGAACAGCCATTTTTACGATTGATAGCCATCCCCTCAATTTCCAATTCTTTACTAGAAGAAAAAAAACTGCTGTGACTAATTTTCTACATGTTGATGCTTTTCCTTTTTTATGAACTCTTTAGAATACAGATCTAGTAACATTGCTATATCTAAAGGTAAACAATTTTATTTTCCTTTGAGCATAGTTCCAAATTTTTCTCCAGCATGGTTGTAGAACACCACCAACAGTGTATTAGTGTCACAGTATTCCCATGTTCAACATTTTCCTTTTTACTCATATTAGCCAAACTGATAGGTGTCAGGTGATAGCTTAGATTTCTTTATTTGCATTTCTCTAATTAGTAATGTTTTCACATAATTATAGATAGTTTCAATTTCTTCATCTAACAATTACCTGATCATATCTTTTGACCATTTATCAATTTGAGAATGATTTGTCTTCTTATAAATTTCATTCATTTCTCTATATATTTTACAAATGAGTTCTTTATCAGAAACACTAGCTGTGAAAATTCTTTCCCATCTTTCTGCATTCATTCTAATCTAGGTGGTTACATTGACTATTTTGTGCAAAACCTTTTAATTTAATGTAGTTGAAGTCATCCATTTTACAAATTATAATGTTCTCTATCTCATTTGGTCATAACTTCTTTCCCCATTTTTCTAATTGGCCTTTTAGGTCTAAATCCTGTACCCATTTCAATCTTATCTTGGTATAGAGTGTGAGATGTGTGTCTATGCCTAGTTTTTAACCATATTATTTTACAATTTTCCCAGAAGATTTTTGTAAAATAGCGAATTCTTATCCTTGCTGCTACTATATTTGAATTTATTAAACAGTAGATTACCAAAGTCATTTATTACTATATCTTTTATACTTAATACACTGCACTAATCTACTTCTTTATTTTTAACTGGCACAAGACAGTTCTAATTATTTCCACTTGTAATAGAGTTTTAGCTCTGTAAGACTGGGCTACTTTATTTTTTTGATTAATTCTCTTCATATTCTTGATCCTTTATTCCTCTGAATTGATTTTGTTACCATTTTTCTAGTTCTGAAAAATAGGTTTTTGGTAGTTTGGTATGGCCCTGAATAAGAATTTAATTTATGTAGAATTGTCAATTTCATTATATTAGCTAAGCCTACCCATGAGAAATTGACATTTTTTTGCAATTGATTTTATTTGCGTGAAAATTGTTTTGTATTTGTATTTATATAGTTTCTGGGTTCATCTTGGGAGATAGGTTCCCAACTGTTTTATGTTGTCTAATTACTTTAATTGGAATATTTCAATCTCTTGTTGATGGATTTTGTTGCTACTGTATAGAAATGTTGCTTATTTATGTGGATTTATTTTATATCTTTCTACTTTGCTAACATTTTTAATTAGTTTTTCAAATACTTTTTATTTTTTTAGGTTCAAATAGTTTTTTAGATGATTTTCTAGAGTCTTCTAAGTATACTATAACATCATCTAAAAAGAGTGAGAGTTTGGTTTCCTATTTGTCTGTTCTAAATGCTTCAATTATTTTCATTTTCTTATTGCTTAAATTAACATTTCTAATATAATATTGAATATGAGGGGTGATAGCAGACATTATTTTCTCACCCTTGATTTTATAGGGGAATACTTCTAATTTCATCCTTAATATATATAAAGATTACTAATGGAAAACTCCATTTAAGGAAAATTATGCTTTCTCATATTTTTATTAGAAACAGCTTTTTCAGCATCTATTGAGATAGTTATTTGATTTCTGTTAAATTTTTTATTGATATGATCAATTATTCTGTTTATTATTCTAATATTGTACCATCCCCACATACTTGCTACAAATTCTATTTGACCACAGTGTATTGCTCAAATGATAAGTAGCTATAATCTCTTTGCTGAAATTTTATTTAAAATTTTGCATTAATATTCTTTTAAGAATGCTATAGCCTTATTTTTTGATTGATCAGCAGAACATGATGATTTCTAATCCTTGACCTTTAAATTTCTTGCTCTGCATATCTCAATCAATCCCTTAACATTTTTAAGAGCCTAGTGACTTACTACTCAAGTACCTTGTAAGCACTGTGATACAAAAAAGAGATAAAAGGAGTCACTGACCAAAAGGAGTTTATAATCTAATGGGGAGATAACATGAAAACAAATATATACAAACCAAGCTGGTCAGGATGAATAGGAAACGATCTGTAAACAAATACTTAGGTATGTCAACACAGTTTAATATTCAAAAAGTAAGCTCTGAGAAATATATTTTTAATTAAAAGCAATTTTCACCCTGTCAAATCATGTTTTAACAACTTTGAAATCTTTTTTTTGACTTAATTTTCTTTAAGTGGGTCATATGTCTTTATTTGATTTCTATAGCTGAACTTCTAAGTAACATTAGCATTATCCAGAAAGAAGGCAATGATATTCAATTTGAAAAGGCACATATATTTGCAAATTGTTAAAATTAAAACTGATATTATGACAAATCATATATTATTAAAACTTCAAGTGTTGTAGTGACAATAAAGGAAGAAATATCGGTATCTTTGAAACAAAATTAAGATGTACTGCCTTTTTAGCATAATATGTGTTAGGATTTTGTTTTTGTTATTAACATTTTTGAGTTTGTAACTCTCACTAGATATATCTCTTTACTCCTGCTTTTCATTAAGAGATATACTAAATTCATTAGGAAAATATATCGTCTTCTGACAGTATCTCAAAAATGATAGGTTCCTCAGAATCCCCAAAATACTCTTCATTTTGCCATTTCTTCCTGCAGCAAAAACTTGTCCTTTTTTCTTTTGTGATTGATATTTTATTTAATTATTCCAATTACAAGTTATGAAAGTTTTTCAACATTCATCCCTTTGCATATTAATGTTACAGATTTTTCTAGTACCTTACCTACTCACCCTTTTCCCCTTAGCAGGAAAAAGTACATTTCACAGAAATGTACATGTATATTTACTTAATTATGGATTCCAACATTAATTTTATAAATTGTTAAATCCAGTGGACAGCAAAATCTGATTTTGCTGTCAGTCCAGTCACAGTTTATCAAATCCATAAACAATTCATTCAAAAACATGATTCTGTATATATACTCAAGCAAATGAACCATTACTTTATCTAAATTCAGAAATTCTTTCCTCATACAGGCAATGTTTAAAGGTGACTTAATGGCTTCTCATGAAATTCAATTATCATATGCAAAACATTTCATATTTTGAACATTGAATATATACATTTATATGTGTATATATGTGTGTTTTTGTACATATGTGTACACAATCACAGGAAGACATACATAGATGTGTGTATATGCACATGCATATGTACATATATGCATATATATGCATATATATAAATATATACATATATATGTGTGTGTGTGTATATATATATATATATATATATATATATATATATATATATATATATATGTCACTACATGATCCAAATAATTTTGGTCCATTTATGATCCCAGAACAAATCCTTGGATGCCTGAAAATTCAAGAATAATCTTGTCTTTGTTATGCCAAGTATGGTGCCTTTGTTATTCTTTGAATCAAGTTACTCTGCACTGATGAAAAATATACTTAAGGCAGAGTATATCATTATTCTTTGCCCAACATATTTTCTTCCTAACAAAACTCTTACTCTTTGCAAATGACATGATGGGATACCCAGAGAACCCTTAAAAAATCATCTAAAACTACTAGAAATAATTAAGCAATTTTAACAAAGTTACAGGATGTAAAATAAACCCTCAAAAATCCACAGCATTTCTAATGTGTTACTAGCAAGATATAGCAGCAAGAGCTAGAAATATAAACTCCATTTAAAATAATTTCAGATAATATAAAATCTACATGCAAGGCAGACTCAAAAACTCTCTGAAAACAACTATAAAACCCTTTTCACAGAAATAAAATCAGATTTAAATTACTGGGCAAATAACTACTCCTGGAGAGTCAAGCTAAAATAATAAAAATGACAATTTTACCTAAAATAAGTACCTTTTTAGTGCCGTACCAATCAAACTTCCAAAAACTTACTGTAATCTTCCAGGGAAAAATTGTAACTAATTTAACTTATAGAGAAACAAAAAAATCAATATTATCAAGGGAGTTAATGAAAAACTGTGCAAAAGAAGGTGGTTAAGTCTTTCCAGATCTAGAATTTTATTATAAAGCAGCAGTCATCAAAAGTATCTGGTACTGACTAAGAAATGATGGTGGATCAGTGGAATAGACTAGGTGCAAAAGAGACGGCAAGAAATGATTATAGAAATCTGTTTTTGATAGTCAAAGAACCCAGAGCTGGAATAGGAATTCTCTCTTCAATAAAAACTATTGGGAAAATTGCAAGTTAGTCTGGCAGAAACTTGGATCAGACCAACATCTCACACTAAGATAAGATCAAAATGGGTGCTGTATTTATACGTAAAATACAATATTATAAGCAAATTAGGAGAACAAGGAATAGTTCACTTGTTAGATCTATGGAAAGGGAAGCCTTTTATGAACAAGGAAGAAATGAATTACATCATTTAAAACAAACATGATAATTTTGATTACATTAAATTGAAAAGTTTTTGAACAAACAAAACCATTGTACCTAAGATGAAAAGAAATATAGTAAATTCCGAAGCAATTTTTATGACTAGTGTTTCTGACAATGGACTCATTTCCAAAATGCATAGAGAACTGAATCAAATTTATAAAAATAAAGCCATTTTCCATTTCACGAATGGTCAAAGAATATGCAATGGCAATTTGCAAATGAAGAAGTCAAACTATCCCATATCCCATGTCATATGAAAAATTGCTCTAAATCATTCCTGATTAGAGAAATGCAAATAAAAGCATCTCTGAGGAATCACCTCACACCTCTAAGATTGGACAATATGACCAGAAAAGACAATGATCAATGTTGGAAGGGATGTGGCAAATATGGGACACTAATGCATTGTTGGTGGAGCTGTGAACTCATCCAACCTTTCTAGAGAGCAATTTGGAATTATGTCCAAAGGACAATAAAAATGTGCCTTCCCTTTCATTTAGAAATACTGCTACTGGCTCCATACCTTGAAGAGATCATGAAAAGGGTAAAAATATTGTATAAAAATATTCATAGCAGTTCTGTTTGTGGTGCTAAAGTATTGGAAATTGAGTGAATGTCCATCAATTGGGCAATGGTTGACTAAATTTCGATGTGTATATGTTATAGAAAACTATTGTTCTACTGGAAACTAGGAGGGATGGGATATCAAAGAATCCTGGAAGAACTTTCATGAATTGATGCTGAGTGAAATGAGCAGAACCAGAAGAATATTGTACACCTTACAGCCACCTGGGGGTGATGACCAACTTTGATGGGCTTGCTTACTTAGTCCACCAGCGCAATTAATCAGGGACAATTTCAGGGTATCTGGGATGGAAAATCCCCTCTGCATCTGGAAAAAGAATTGTGGAGTTTAAACAAATATCAAAGACTACTACTTTTTTTAAAAGTTGTCCTATGTACATAATTATGCTATCTCCAATATTTTATTTTTCCTCAAGGATATGTTTTTTTTCTTTTAACACATTCAATTTTCATCAGTGTATAGCATGGAAACAATATAGAGATTATCAGATTGCCTTCTGGAGGAGGGGGAGAGAAGGGAGGGTGGGGCAAAAAGTATAAAATTCAAAACCATACCAAAAATGATAGGTAGAAACTATTATTGTATTTAATTGGAAAGAGTAGCAAATCTTGGGTAATTTCCTGGGTGTGTACATTTGTTTTTAACATGTTTGCATATTAGTCATTTTGTGTATTAGTAAATAGGACTAAGGGAAAAGAAAGAAAACCATTGAATATGATGGAAAAACAAAAGAGCAACTTTTAAAAAGTGAACACAGTGTTCATTCAGATTGTTTGTTTTTTTTTTATCTGAAAGCAGAAGGTATTATCCTTAACAGGACTCCTAGGGTTGTTCTATTTCCCTGAACTGCTGAGAAGAGCTGCATTCACCATACTTGATCAATTTATAAAGTTGTTAGTGTGTACAATGTTCTCCTGGTTCTGCTCCCTTTGCTCAGCATGTTTGTGTAATTCTTATCACACTTTCCAAAAATCTTTACATTTCAAAAAGAGCTGCTATAAATATTTATGAAGGTATGGGACTTTTCCTATTTTTTATGATTTCTTCTGGATATATGCCCTAATCTTGGTTTTGTTGGGTCAAAGGGTATAATCAGTTTTATTTTCTTTGGACATAGTTTCATATTCCCCTCCAGAATAATTGGATTAGATCACAACTCCATCAGCAGAGTATCAATTTTCCAATCCTCTCACAACCTCTCCAACATTGATCATTTTCCATTTTAGTCATTTTAGCCAATCTGATAGGTGTGAAGTGGTACCTCATAGTTGTTTTAATTTTCATTTCACTAATCAATAATGATATGGAGCATTTTTCATATGATTATATACAGCTTTAGCTCGTTTATTTGAAAACTGTTCATATCTTTGACTACTTTTCAAATGGGGATGCATCAATATTCTTTAAGAAGATTGGTCTATAATGTTTTGTTATGTTAAGTCTGTTATGATTCTTCGTGGTTTAGGGAAAAGCACCATGTTGGTGTCTTAAAAGGAATTTGGCAGAACTCCTTTTGCAGCTATTTTTCAACCAATTTATATAGAATTGGAATTAATTGTTCTTTAAATGTTTGGTAGAATTTATTTGAAAATCCAGCAAGCCCTGGAGATTATTTCTTATGGAGTTTATTGATGACTTGCTGAAATTCTTTTTACTGAAAGAGATGATTTGTATTATTTCTTCATCTTTTAATCTAGACTTTTATTTTTTGTAAATATCCCTCCACTTCTCTTTTATTGTTAAAATTGTTGAAATATAGTGGGCAAAATATCTCTGAATTATTACTTTAGTTCCCTCCTCATTAGTGATGAAATCAACCTTTCCATTTTTGATACTGGTAATTTGGCTTTCTTTTATTTTTTAATCAAATCAATCAAAGTATGTTTATCTGTTTTAATGTATTTTCCCCATAAAACAATGCTTATTTTTATTTATTAGGTTAGTTGTTTTCTTACTTTCAGTGTTATCAATTTTTATTTGATTTTCAGAATTTGTAATTTGGTATTTAATGGTAGATTTTTAATTTGTTCTTTTTCTAGCTTTGTTTAGTTGCATACTGAATTCATTGTTCTCTTCTTTCTCTTTTATTCATGTAAGCATTTAGAGATATAAAATTTGTCCTAGTGCTTTGGCTGTTATTTGTGGCATCCCACAAGTTTTGGTATGGGTTTTATTATTGTCATTGTCTTGGATGAAATTGCTGATTATTTTTATGATTTATTGTTTGATCCTCAAGTTCTTTAAAATTTAGTTATTTAATTTCCAACTAATTTTTAGTTTAACTTCACATAACCCTATATATGTGCAATTTTAGTGAATCATGATCTGAAAAGGATGTATTTAAAATTTTGCTTTTTTTGCATTTGATTGCTGTTTTTATGCCCTACTACATGGTCAATTTTTGAATTGACACCATGTACCACAGAGAAAAAGTTATGCTTCTTCCCATCTTCATTCAATTTTATCCTGATGTCTGTCATATCTAACTTTTCTAAATTTTTATTCACATTATTAGCTTTCTCCTTTCTTATTTTATAGTTAGATTTATCTAATTCTGAAAAAGAAAGCATGAGGCTTTCCCACTAATCCAGATTTGGTTGCTTGCAATATTTTCTCTTTCAGCTGAGAATTCTGCAATTTGATGACAATATTCCTTGAAGTTTTCATTTGGAGGTTTTTTTTTTTCCTGGGGTGATCAACGGATTCTTTCAATGACTATTTTATCTTCTTGTTCTTTTTTGAATGTGAATTTCAAGTATACCAATAATTCATACATTATCTCTCTTGGACTTATTTTCCAAGTCAGACATTTTTGCTGAAAGGTATTTTATATTTTTTTTCTATTGTTTTAGCCTTTTGGTTTTGTTTGATGGAATCTTTGCATTTCATAGAGTCATTCATTTCCAATTGTTCAATTCTAATTTATGGGATTTCATTTTCTTCAGTTAGTTTTTCTATTTTGTTTTCCAGTTGGCTATTTTTACTTTTTGATGAGTTGTTTTCCTTTTCTAGATGGTCAATTTTATTTTTAAAGGAGTTGATTTTGATTTTTTCCATTTAGTCAATTTTATTTTTAAAGATATATTTTTTCGGGGGGGCTAGGTGGCATAGTGGATAAAGCACCGGCCTTGGAGTCAGGAGTACCTGACTTCAAATCCAGTCTCCAAAACTTAATAATTACCTAGCCATGTGGCCTTGGGCAAGCCACTTAACCCTGTTTGCCTTGCAAAAAAAAAAAAAACCTAAAAAAAAAGATATTTTTTTCTTGAGGCAATTTTTCATATTTTATCCACAGGACACTCAATTCCTTTCTCATTTTTTTCATCTTTCTCTCTCCTTTGGTTTTTAAAATTCCTTTTGAACTCTTTCAAGAGGTCTTTTAGGATCTGAAACCAATTATCAATCCCTTTGAATTACCACATATAGGCATTTTGTCACTGATTTCCTCTTCTGAGATGACCTTTTTATCCTCCCCATCCAAATAGTATCTTTCTATTGTTGACACTCTTGTTTTGTTTTGTTTTGTTTTTAACTCATGTTGAATGTTGAGTTTTGCACATGGGTTATAGCACAGTCCCAAATTTTTTGTGCTGAAGCTGTGGGTCTGGTCGCTGGTTTTTCCACTCTGGCTTCTCAAGTGCTTGTAGCTTCTTCCATGTGAAAGGGTAGTCAAATACAGTCTTACCCACTAAACCAGTATTCCCTGCTCAAGGTTTGTTTTCTGAGCTGGGATTGGTACCCTCACTGCTGGCCTCATAATCTCTGACCTGAGGTGGGCTATGGCTAAGAACCTTCTGCTGGCTTCCCAGTTCTCCCAACAATGCTGTACTTTATTCTTGTGTGAGACAGTGCTTTTCTGGAGATTCTCTATCATAACTAAAATTGATAATTGGTTTCATCCTGTTTTTCTGTGAGTTCTTTTGCTTTAGGGTCTGTTTAGAAGTTAGATTTAAAACTCCAGGAGCTTCTGAGTTTCATGCCACCATCTTGGTTCTATAAATAAAGTACCTGAATCTTTTTTTTTAAAATAAGAGTCAATTCTCCAATTCATAAATAATCAAAAAGTATAATTTTTAGTTCATTTTTCAATTCTATCTATATCCATAAAAAATGTTTAAATCACTGTTGATTGAAGAATTGCAAGGTAAAAGAATTCTAAGGTACCACCGTATACCTATTAGTTTGATGAATAGAATGTAAAGTAAAATGTGAATGTTGGAGGAGGTATAGGAAAAATCAGATAATAATCCATTGTTGGTGAAGTTGTGACCTGATTCAATGCTCTTGTAGGGTAATTTGGAACCATGACTAAAGCTATAAAATCATGCACATCCTTGGATATAGAAATGTCACTTAATAGATCTGAATTCCAAAAAAGATGAAAAACTAAAAGGAATTTTTATATTTATACCAGCTCTCTTCTTGAATGGCTGAGCAAATTGTGCTATGTAACTATGAGGGAAATCTATTCTTCTGTAAGAAATGATGAGCAGGATGCTATCAGAAAAAAACTGAAAAATTTTAAGGCCATGATGCAAAATGAAATGTGTTGTGTACAAAGTAATAGCAGTATCGTAGGATGATCATCTGTGAATGACAAATTTTCTCAACAATATAATAAGGCAAGACTTACTGTATTACTAAGGACTTATGATAAAAATGCTATCCATTCCCAGAGAAGGAGCTGATAGTGTGCAAATACATCATCACCATTACTTTAATCTTCTTAAAGTTTCTTTCATTTTGGTCGGGGGGAGGACTGAGGTCTATGCTTTCCCCCCTCATAATATGGCTATGATCAATAAAAAAATCTTTATCAGGAAATGTGCTCTTTAAAATATTTCCCCATTTAACTGTTTTCTATCAATTTTTGGCACCATTGATTTTGTTTTATAAAACAGTTCAAAAGCTTTTTTTAATTTTATGCAATTAATATTATCCTTTTTTACTTCATATGTTCCTTTCTATTTCTTTTTTGTCCATGTTCCTGATGAATATAACTTTCCATCCTTCCCCTATGATATCTCCATTTATGTCTATCATATATATATATATATATATATTTATATAGACCCAATCTTATATATGATTTCTTTTTTTTTTAGTTTTTTTTTTTGCAAGGCAAACGGGGTTAAGTGGCTTGCCCAAGGCCACACGGCTAGGTAATTATTAAGTGTCTGAGACCAGATTTGAACCCAGGTATTCCTGACTCCAAGGCTGGTGCTTTATCCGTTACGCCACCTAGCCACCCCTGATATATGATTTCTATACCAGTTTCAGGCAAACTACTTCCCAGTTTTCCCAGCAATTTTTGTAAAATGATGAATTCTTATTCCAAAAACATGTATCTTGATATTCATAAAATTCTAGATTTCTATAGTCTATACTAAAGCATCATATCATCTACCAAAAAAAAAATCCCAATCAGTTACTTTATCAGTCTTTAATTTCTCTTCATTTTGATATTTAAATCCCTTGGCAGACCATTTCCAGACTACATGTTCAATATTATTTTAATTGTCACTCTTTGATCATTCTACCTTCCAGTCAAACTAGACAGTTTTCCATAATTTGATCTCCGAACTCTGTGTCTTTACAGAAGCTATTCCTCATTCCTGGAGTGCACCCCATACATAACAGAATCTCAGTATTCTTTATATATTTCCTGTTCCATTTTGATGACACCTTCTTTTTGAATTTTTTTATTCACTTAATTATTAGTCTTCTCCTTCTTCAGATTTTCTTTTTTTCCATACTTGTATAATATAAGAACCCAGTGTGTATAAGGACCTTGAAAATTGAATCCTCCAATCATGTGATGATATCATGCATCTCCAAAGCAATCAGTTTTGAAACTTTAGAGTCACAGTTGATTCTTTTTTTCTTAGTCCTCACAGACAATAAACCCACCCTGGGTTTGGTTTAGTTTGTTTTTTTGGAAAAGAATATTTTAATGAAAATAAATAGTGTGTAATTCTAAAACAAAGTAAAACAATCATTTATATCTGTCAAGATTAAAGATTGCTTCAAGATCTTTCTCAACCTAGGACCCTTATGATAGTTGAATGGGAAGAATTTTGTGAAGAAAACTTATTTTATATGAACCTTCTTTAGGATTTTCATGTAATCTGTAGGTGCAATTATTTTGTCAATTTATACTAAACTTTATCCTCATTGCCAAATTTGACTTCAGAGGTCAATGTTTAATAGTAGATTTTGGAATCAGCCAGTAATACTCTAGTATTTTAGACACCTCATCCTCTCAATACCATATAAAAGAAAAAAAAATAATTACAACAGATTTTTATTTCTGAGTTTCACTGAAGATTTCTTTATTTTACTTACCAACAATTCGTGTTATGGAAAATATTGATCTTCAGTTCTCAACGTGTTCCCTGAGTTACTCCCTGGTAGTAAATTTGATGCTTAGTCATGTCAATTATCTCTTTAGAATCTGTAACAGTAAATGATTCTCTAGTGACATGAAAAATAAAATCATAACTTTCCTTAGTCAATATTCTCAATATAGACATGACAATACTAAAGAAAATTTAGCCAATTTTAGAAATGGTTCTTTAGAAATGACTATCTTAATCATTATTTTTGACTATAATTAAACTTTTAATTATTTCATGATAATCTTATTATTTACTAATAATATTTTGGATACTTTGATAAGTATTTGAATTTTCAATATTTTATAAATAAATATTTATTTGTTCATTTAAAAACAACTCTAATGATTTAATACATTTTAATAACTGTGTTTAATTTTTTGGACAAATATATGCCTGTATGCATGTGTGCATATGAATCTTCTGCCAGCATTTTATTGGTTGAAATAGTTTTCCCTTTTATTCAAAGTAGGTCTTCTTTAATGATGCCATTAGTTATTAAATTATATTAGAGGTTAAGAAATAACCACAACATTGAAGTGTGTTTTGAAGTCCATAAAATCGAATTTGTTTAGTTGATGCCAAGCATTAACAAGTAAGTGATTCCCTCCTAGGTCTCAGTGATAACTAGAGTTTACCTTTTTCTCATTATCAAAGTGCTTTCCTTTTCATATTGACTTGCAGTCACATATTTCTCAGTAACTAAAAAAAAGCACTTTTTCCACAGTAACACTAAAGTTTGAATAGTAATAATATTAATGAATCTATTAATAAGAATTTATTAAGTATTTACTATGAGTCAGGCACTATGCTACTCATGGTTCTGATCTCAATACTAATTGGCACAGAAGCATTTGCCTGTTATATTTTTCTGACCTGGGTTTGTTTTACCTTCCTTAGGCATCATGGTGGCTCTCATCTCCCAGTGAGTCCATCACACTGGTGCTGAATTTCCTGTGGATATCCAATGGAATTTAGCCCAATTGCTTGGTAATATACCTTCCAAGGATATACACATACATGATGAAACTGACACACACATGACCCAATTAGGCCAGTATTTGGCCTCCAAAGGAAAGTATATAAAATATATTAGGTTGACTTCCAAACTGAAGGACCATAGAAATATAGTGCTGACCTCACACACATGTATATGCCTGTGTTACTTGGACAGTGCCATGCCAGGAAATTGACTTATTTCTACTTGGATTATATTAGGAAGACTCTGAAGATCACCTTTCAAAAATAAGGTGCAAAATATTGATGTCCTTACTCTAGCTGAACTGCCAAGCATTCAATCCCTAATGCATACAGTGCAAGGCTGTTCAAAACCCAAATGTATGTTTGCCTAAAAGAAATGTTATTGGTGAACTCACACAAAGCTAGCATTGACCTAAAGTTCAGAAATGTTACAAAGACACTCTTAAATATTGTCTGAAAAATTTTGGATTTGATTATGAGATCCTGAAACAAGATCATCCAGCATGATGGGTCTACAAAAACAAACAAACCAAAAAATAAAAAGGGTTCCATGTTCTGTGAGCAAAACAGAATTACAGTAGCATAAAGGAAATGTGAGATGTGTACTCTATTCCAAGCATTCACATAGATAAAATATGCCTGACCTGTGACCTTTGAAGTCATAATGAGCTGATCTGCCACAGTCAGAATTGATCCCAACATAGTGGGATCTTTCTCCTCTTCAGTTAGGAAGAACAATAACCAACAGTCCTATTACATCTCAGAACTACTGACTTAATGAGATCAACCAAATTCAACCTATCAGTAACACAAAAAGGATTCCAAGTCTGAACAATCCTATAGAATTTAGGAAAGCACTTAAGGTCTCATTTTACCATTTAACATATTGGTATGGGATAGATGTTGTGTTAAACTCCATCACTATATTCATCTTTCACATCATTCCTTCATTTACAAAATATTACTTAGAATAGTGGTGTCAAACTCAAGAATCATGTTTCCCTCAAAATGTCACAATGCAACTCAAACCAGATTAAAATGCAATTGGTAAATGTTTAATACAATATAAACAATACTATATTAATTACAACATAATCTAAATATGTTAATTTCTGATCTACTAAATCAATATGTATACTACAGGTATCTATTTCTATTTGATTTGGATTCCTCTAAACTATAATATTTTCCTAAATCATATTTTCCAATGAAATGGCTCCTTTTCAAATATTTCCATACACACATCTGTGTGCTATCATACCTAAAGATGTATTATCCAGGAAAAAAAGTTACATATGGAATTCCTGAAAGTTTTGAATGAATAAATATATGAAAACCATGCAAAATCCTCCTTCACTTACAGGGGTATTTAACTTTTATAGACCTATCACAATAGATAATATTTCAGATAATAATGCAACATGGCATTTGTATAGTTCTTTTAGGTATATAAAATTACATACACATATAAGGGATAGTAATTGGATCTCTGAATTCATTACTGTAAGTTAAACATTCTGTAAAAGATTTAGGAAAGATACTTAAGAGCAGTGGTGTCAAACCTGCCCTCAAAAAGCTTAAGGAAATCAGGGAATGTATTCACAAAAAAAGGGAAATTTAAAATGTGTGTGAGAACTACTAGCTGGCATGGGGAACATGATGTTCCATGGAGTTGAAGCTAAGCAGATCCATTGATGGAAAATGGTAGAAGTTGATTAGCTATCACTTTCTAAGAAACACATCGGTCATTGTTCTCTCTGTACCTTTCTTTCCACCCAACCCAACTCAGACTCCTCTAACCACATATTTTTTCATTTGGACCTTGCTTTCTGAGGAGAAAATATTCTTATAGTTAGAAGCAATCCATGCTCAGTGTTTTCTGTAATAAGGGAACAGATCTTGCTTTGGAAGAAATTTGTGGGTGGCAAGTAAGTTACAGGTATATTAAGAACATCTGTATCCTAGCCCCACTCACTAACAATCCCCAGGACCTGACTCCACTCTAGGTCAATACAAAATTGTCAAACCATAAAGTGTGACAGCCATATTATGTGGAAAAGTTTTCATGAAGCTCTTTCATTCAACAAATATTCTTTTAAAGAAAATCTGCTACATACTTTATTTAAGGGAGTTTAGGGTATAGTGAATATAAAACCTTTAATTCATAAACTTCAAGAGGGCTTACAGAGGATTTTTCTCACAATAACTCTATGAAATGCTATAAATATTATTCTCCGTCCCATTTTATAGATGTGGAAAAAATGCTGCTTAAAGGTTTGAAGTGGCATCCTTAATGTTCATTTGCTATTAAATATCTGATCTGGGACCTGAATCCAGGCCTTTTAACTCTTGGATATCTTTCTGGCATGCAATGCTGCCTATAATCTGATAATTATTATCACATTGGACTGATCTTTTAAAAAATATGTTTTGAAATTAACTGATAAAATAATTTGTCCATATATCTCTAACTTGAGGGCATCAGAAGGTCTATTGCACTGTGGAAAGTGTCATAGCTACTGGTCAAGGTCAAATTCTATTTTGCTTTCATAAATAAATTATACCTCTCAATCCAATTAAACATAGGTCATACCCCTAATCATCACAAAGAAATTTTCTGAGCCTCAGGCATCTTTTATATCTTATTTTGGTAATAATTGCATTTCATTGGAGTGTTAGAAAACAATCAATATGACGTCGTATTTTTCAAAACTTGTATATCTTAGTTGTAAAGATTCTCAAGGGGGCTCACTGTTACTAAGAGAGAAAGCTAATTCAGGCCTAGGCTACTTTTTCTAGTCCAGGTCATCCTTATCACAATAAAGTTCTGGGATCCGTCAAATTGAGGGATCAAAATTATCCAATATCCTAGGGCTTCTATTTATAGTTGTATTTCCATTTTGATTTTCTAAATTCTACCTATGAAAATAATCTAGTGCATCCTATTTTTGTTGAGATTCATGAATACAAAATGGAACTCTGTTCTCAAGTAACTTCAGTCTTCCATTAAGTATATATTGTTATTAGTAAATATATTTTGACTGATTATGAGTAAGGGGTTGTGTTTGCTACTGAAAAGGTAAGAAATGGTACTCTCTAGTTTGTAGTATCAATCTAGTGGATGACAAAATGTATAAAATATCTCTAATGTGTTAGAAAACAATCATATGTAATCAATCAAGAAGTACTTATTAAACACCATCTTTATGCCATTGTGCTACCTGCTAGATAATACAAAGACAAAAATAAAATGCTCTCTTCCCTCAAAGAGTTTGTTATTAAATTGGGGGAAATTACAGTTAAACAAATAGTAGTATATAGCCTTGTTTTTGATGTAGAATAATAAGAGGAAAATCTGGAAAATAAGGTAAATCTGAATTGACAAACCTGATTTTGCATTTTCTCCTAGAGACAGGAAGGAGTTACCTAATAAGAGGACTGAGGTGGTCAGAACTATATAACTGTGGTCTAGATCACAGTACTTCCAATTCTCCCAAGTTGTTCACTGCCATTAATGTCTTTTTAAAACTTGCATTCTCCCAGTGATACTATATGGCAGCAAATTATAGAGTACTATGATTAGTGAATTATTAGAGTTGTTCTTTCTAAAATAATGTAAAATGTAAATGTAAAACAATGTAAAAAATATAGGGAGAGTAAGATGCAATATATTACTAGAAATGTCTTGTAAATCAGAAATGATGAAAAAGACATCTTTAAGAACATTACAATATGACCAGAAATGTGAAAAGAACAAAGGAAAATAGATAGATAGACTGATTATTACAATAGTACCTATGAAATTTTTAAAAAGGTTTTTCATTACATTAGATGGATTTTTTTATGAAAAATTTATAGAAAGGATGAGAAATTATGTACTACACTAGAAGAAGAAACACATATCCTTAGGATAAGAAATAGACCTGTCATTTATTGGTATAGGAACTCCTTATAAGCAAGTATTTTAAGCCATTTTCTGACTATAAGCTACTTATAGTCATAGAAAGTAGGTTAAATCACTGAGAGGTTCAATGACTTTTCTAGAGTCACACAGTCAGTATGTGCCAGAGCCAGGACTTAGATCCAAATCTTTCTGAGGCCAGTTCTTTATCCGTTACACTATGATGAAAGATGCTTTTGCCAGAGATAGAACTCATGCATTCTGAATTCAGTGTGATGCATATTTTAAAATTTTCTTTACTTTTTGTTTGCTTTTTCTCTTACAAAATGGCTAAGAAATATATTTTGCATGACTTCACATGCCTAATCAATATCAGATTGTTTGCCTTCTCAAAGAAGATTCAGAAGAAAGAATTTGAAATTCAAAATTATAAAAGTTAATGCTAAAGTTAATTTACATATGGTTGGGAAATATTTAATGAAATAAAATATTTTTAAAAAGCAAAATGATTTTAAAATCCTCTATATATGCATATTTATATGTAGGTCTAAAAATAATTGTTAATAACAGGTTTAGGAGAGATATTTTAATCACATATCCCTTCAAATTAAATTTTTCCTCATAATATAAAAAGAATGCTAATGAAGACTAAACACAAACACTTTCTCTTCCTACTCTATGATACCATTAGTCATATTCTTCATTTATGTTCTTTTTTTAATAATAATAACTAGATTTTGTACTTTAAAGTTATATTTATAAT
The DNA here is from genome assembly GCF_037893015.1 of Macrotis lagotis. Classification (NCBI taxonomy): domain Eukaryota; kingdom Metazoa; phylum Chordata; class Mammalia; order Peramelemorphia; family Peramelidae; genus Macrotis; species Macrotis lagotis. The sequence goes on from NC_133658.1 coordinate 464,064,647, forward strand.
TAATCTTAATTGATTCTTGACATATTCCTGAGAGGTAGGTCCTATTATTACTCTCATTATTCTGCATTTGAAGAAATAGAAGCAGAAGACTGAGGCAAAGATAAAGTGACCTGGCAAGTCCACACATTTAATAGGTGTCTAAAGTAGGGTTCAAATAAAAGTGCAAGTTCAAGTCCAGCCCTGGAAATCACTAAGTGACTTCAATAATAAGGTATAGGGGGCCATTAGGTGGAGCAGTGAATAGAACAGCAGCCCTGGAGTCAGGAGGGCCTGAGTTCAAATTTGGTCTTAGACAATTAATAATTGCCTAGCTGTGTGATCTTAGGTAAGTCGCTTAACATGCTGCCTTGCCAAAAAAGTAAAAAAAAAATAATAATAAGGTATAGCATTTATAGTGGTTTGCAAATCCTTTGTATATGTTCTGTCATTTAATAATCTCATGAGAGGGTGAGACTTTTATCTGCAGATTCAGATATTTCTTTCCACTTGTAAGGTATCACTCCATGATTCAAGGGTTTGCTTATATTTTCTCACTATATTTAATCCATTCATTCCAGGTATAATGCCTCAATAAATTTCTTTTCTGTTCTGTTGCAGTCCATTCCCTTTCTTCCTCTTCTTTTTCTTCTTTGAAACTGGGTCCCTCTATTTATCTGGAAATGCAATGGTGATTCATGAACTCAATCTAAATATTGATTAGCATGAAAACTTTAATCTGTTCTATGGTTTCTCTCTAAGCCAATTTGTTCATCCTATGAGAGCCTGGTGACTATCCATACCCAGAGGCTCACCATATTGTTATAAAACTTTTTTTATTTTGTTTTTGCAAGGCAATGGGGTTAAATGGCTTGCCCAAGGTCCCACAGCTAGGTAATTATTAAGTGGCTGATGCTGGATTTGAACTAAAGTCATCCTGGCTTAAGGACTGGTGCTCTACCCACTGCGCCACCTAGCTGTCTCTGCTGTAAAACTTAAGTGAGATGAATTGACTTTAGTTTTACTATAGTTGAGAAGTCTTAGTTTAAAAGATCCACTACCCTCATTCTCACCACAGGAGGAACTATAGATCTATAGAGCAATACTAGGCACTATGAGTGTTGTAAATCACTAGTTTTTAGTGTTTCATTCATTCATGCATTCATTTCTAAAATTGTCTATCCTTCATTAGATCTGAAGTCATACTTATTCTTCAAATGGGGCTTGCCAATCTTTAATTTGTGAAACTTAAAACTCATGGAGAATATTAGAGAAGAAAGGAATGTGAGACATGAGTTTGCCTTAGAATAGTTAATAGTCTTTAAGAATGGAAAATTTAGTTGGGTTCAAATCTGAGAGGAAAAGGTGCTAATGTATAAGACAATTGGAACAAAAATAATGACATCGACAAATTATAATAATTAGATAAATGTTAAATAGTAATTAAACTATTTTTAAGACAAAATAATCCTAAAATACTTTATAATGCACGCAATATAAATGTTCATATATATTTAAATAGACACATCTATTAATAAACACTTGTAAATAAGAGTTGGTAGCAAGTATTTTTAATGTTCTCATATCTCTCTATATTAGAATTCTCATCTAACAAATAACTAGAATGTCAAAGATTAATGAAAATATATCAGAATTTTTTATTGTTTGTTTTTGTATATGGGTACAGATAGATAGATCGATGCCAAGTGATAGTAAAGGAAGATGATGGGTTATAGCAACAAGAAGGATGGAAGATATAATAAGGATGGAAAAGAAAAACACTATAAATTAGTGATGGCAATGGGGAGAAAAAAGAATAAAAAGAAATGTATATGATAATTTTGTTGTACAAATAACAGGAATAGCAAGTTGGGCACGGTAATTTGCAGTGTCATGTACAATCATTTTTTTTTTGTTGTACTTTACAATGGAAATCCTTGTTTCATTCCATAAATTAAAAAGAAAATTTTTAAAGGAAAATAAAAATAAAATGATAATATATTAGATTTAGTGCTCAGAAGGATATTAAAAGTTTAAATTGTCCAAGTCCTTACTATCTACCCTCTCAACTCCAATTTTGCAATTGAGAAAAAGGACTCAAGATTTAAGTGATAGTTCCAAGATTATTTAAGTGGTAATAACCAGTATTCAAAGTCTGTGTTGAAACATGAATCCTTTGATTCTGAAAATAATATTCTTTCTACTGCACAACAGAGTCAGAATGCTGCAATAACAATTTCTTAGATTTTTTTTTAATCTGACAAAAAGTGTAAGCCAAATAATAGGAAGAAAAGGGTTTCATTAATTAAAGGGGAAAAAATTCAATAGTTATCTCAATTAAACTGAGTAAATTTTAGATTGAGCTTAGAGAGAGATAGAAATGGTGTGCAATTACTTTTAAACTAACTACAGAAAAGAAAGATTTAGTTTGGACTATGAGTAAGAAGTCTATTTTTGGAGAAAGCTTTTACATGAGGGAAGGGGCAGGTTTTGCATAAAATATTGCCTGCAGAAAATATGTGGTAATTAACAGTGAATCATAATTGCTTGTTAGGAACCTTTCATGATTCCAAAACTCATTTTATATGACTATATTTCTTATTTAAAAGAATGATGCTTTGGTTTATTTTATTATTAATGCGATAGCTACCAAATATAATGACATTATGAGGCAATTAATATAGTGAAGTCTCATTTGTTCAGTGCTGCAGGGAACTGTGTGCTGCATATATAAATTTCCCAGATACTTTAAGCCTCCTACATCTGGGAAGGCTGGAGTTGGGGAAGGGGATAGAGAATTCAAGAAATTTTTGTAAGTTTTCAAAAATTCACTGTGCATTTTCCTTCTTTATTGCTTTTAAAAGCAACCTGAACTTTAAGAATATAATGAAAATAATGTGATTTTTAAAATTTGTTTCAGGGACATTATTACAAATACAAGTAATTATATTTGAACTATATGCATTCAGTGATGTCTTCAGTACTTTTGAGATGTTCAAGATTATTTGTCTAGACAATGATTATTCCTTACATAGTTCACATATCAACTCCCAAGGTCTCTTTTAGCTCTAAGCTGCCACTAAAAATCTTGTTCCTCCTTTACTGCTTCTATGTTTGTGGATTTCTGGTTCTAAATTGATTCCAGAAACTCAATTTCCAAGATTGTTGAATGAGAAGCCTTATTTTTTTCATAAAGTTATGTCAATCAATTTCTACATGAGAACTTCCATACCTTCACTACCAAATTAAGTTCATAGTCTTTGAGACAACTGTCTTTCTTGTACTTAAAGGGCCTTTTATTAACTACTGCCTTTAAATTTGTGTTCAAAATGGCCAAGGTTAGCATAGCTCTTACTACTAGATGAGTGCAGCACTACTGTAGTTATAAAAATTGACTCAAGGCTATTCTTGACTCTGAACCTCTTCTATATTTCACATTTACTCTCCACCAAGGTCTAGGTATATGCCAAACAAAGGCTACAAATGGAAAGAATGATTCTCTTTACCTTCCTCCCTCTCCATTTAAAACTTGAAAAATAATTATTAGATTTTTTTGGGGGGGGAGGGGAAGAGGCATATGAAAGTAAGTGAGATCTTAACAGTGACTTTATAAATGTTAAGAATTACAAGTAATAAAATTCATTTCCTATATGTACATGCACAATTAGTGTAACTTTTAATTTTAAAGAATTGACTGGGGGCACTAGGGGGTTTGGTAATTTGTCAGTGGTCTTCTTGATGCTGGGATTAACTGTCAGTTATATCATGCTGCCTCTTGATTCTTTTCTATTTCTTATAAATGCTTTGTGCTTTGTTTTTTTTGAAGAGACAAAGAAAATAACTATATAAGTATTTATTAAACACCTACTAACTAGCTTTACAGCTATTACCTTATTTGATCCAAATATCACTACTAATAGATATACATTATTATTGCTCCCATTTGACAAGTGAGAAAACTAGTGCATACAGAAATGGCTTGCCCAGGATCACACACCTAGTAAATGCCTGAAAGCAGCAATGGACTCAGGTCTTCCTGAATCCAGACTCATTAGTTTCTCCATTATCCAACTTTGCTGCCTCTTTTATGCTTTTATTTCATCTAGAAAGTTCTGACAGAGGAATTTATCTACAAAAATATTTATAGCAACTCTTGTTGTGGTGGCAAAGAATAGGAAATAAAAAGAATACTTATCCATTAGGAAATGACTGTGCTCTATCCACTAGCGCTAGCATTAGCACTAGCCAGCCCTCTATCCACTGTGCCACCTAGCCACCCTCTGCTTTGGTATATGGTACTGTGGTATATGAATGTGATGGAGTACCATTGGTCCATTAGATGTCATCAACAAAAGTATTTCAGAAAAGTCTGAAAAGATTTACGTGAACTAATGCTAAATAAGGTAGGCAGAAAAAGGGAAAACATTTTACACATTAACAGAAACATTGTGTGATGATCAACTATGATAGAATTACCTCTCTTCAGCAGTACAATCATCAAAAACAATTCTAAAGTGCTTGTGCTAGAAAATGCTGTCTAGATTTAGAGAAAGACCTATGGAGTCTGAATGCAGACAAAACTATACTGTTTTCCATTTAAAAATTTTGTTTTATACTTTTTTCTTCTCATTTTCCCCATTTATTCTGATTCCTCTTTCACAACATGACCAATATGGAAATATATTTAACAAAGGTATATATGTATTATCTATATCAACTTACTCATAGAGAGGGGAAGGGAAGTCAGGAGAACATGTAGAACTCAAAATCTTTCATAAAATTAATGTTGAAAGCTATCTTTTCATGTTGTTGGAAAAAGAAATAAAATTAATAAAAGAAAAAAATGATTATTAAGCTTTGAATTAATATTAAATCTACTGTACATAATATTTTATTCCTTATCATTTGTATTTCATCATGACCTAAAAAAGGATACATTTAATATTTTGTCATTTTTGCATTTAGATGTGAAGTTTTTACCTCCTAATACAAGATGAATTTTATGTGTAGGTGTCATGTGCCATTAAGAAAAAGCTATTTCTTTCTGTCTTCATTCAGTTTTTACCAGAAGTTGATCATAAAAACTTTTCAAAGATTTTGTTCATCTCCTTAATGTCTTCCTTGTTTATTTCATGATTATATTTATCTAGTTCTGAGATATGGAGACTGAAGTCACCTACTAGTATAATTTTGTTTTGAATGCTATTCTACTTGATGCATATTTGTTTAGTATTGATATTATCTTCTTTTATATGATACCTTTTAAGAAAATGGAGTTTCCTTCTTTCTCTCTTGTAATTACATCAATTTTTTGTTTTTACTTTACCTGAGATCAGTATTGCTTTTTTTATTTCAACTGAAGTATATTAAATTCTACCCTAGAATTTTACAATTTCTCTTGTGTGTTTTTTGTGTGTCTGCTTTAAGTGTGTTTCTTGTAAACAATATATTATAGGAGTCTGGTTTTTCATTCATTCTTTTAATCATTTTTTATTTTATGCAAGATTTCATGCCATTAACATTTACTATTATGCTGTGTGTTTCCCCTTTATTTATACTTTTCATTTTCCTTTCATCTTGTCCTTCCTTACCAGTGTTTTACTTTTGATCACCACATCCCCTGATCTGTCATCTCTTCTATCAGTCACCATCCCCTTTCTTTCTCCTTTTTCCTTCTATTTCTGTCCTGCTTTCTAGGAAACTCCCTTTACCTTTTTTCCCCATTTTTCCTCCTGCATTCCAATAGGGAAAGAAAAATTTCTCTACCCAACTGAGAGTGTATTTTATTCTTTCTTTGAACCAAATATAAAGACAATAAGCTTCAAACAATGCTCACCCCCTCCTTTCTCCCCTCTATTATAATATGTCTTTCATGCCCCTTCTAATATGATTTACATTTTTGTGCCTCCCTCTTTTCTCCTAGTACAATTTTATTTTTCATGTTTTTTTTTTGTAATCATCACATCAAAGTCAATTAATAGTTGTACTTGCTATGTAGAGTCCTTCTAATTTCCCTAGTAGTAATATAGTTCTTAAGGGTCAAAAGTATCATCTTCCCATATAGGGCTGTAGCCATTTTAATATTAGTTGAATAGCCTATTTTTCTTTCCTATTTACCTCTTTATGCTTTTCTTGAATCTTTTATTTAAAAATCAATTTTTTTATCAGAAAAGTTTGAAATTAACCTAATTCATTGAATGCCCATCTTTTTCCCTGATAGATTATGCTAAATTTAGATTGATACTTCATTTTTGGTTGTAACTCAATCTTTTTTGGCCTTCTGGAATGTTGTATTCTAAGTACTCAGATCTTTTAAAGGAGAAACTGTTAAGTCATATGTAATACTGACTGTAGCTCTTTCAATTGTTTATTGTTTTTTTTTTTTTTTTCCCTGCCTGCTTACAGTATTTTCTCCTTAATCTGATAGTTCTGCTATCTGGTTACAATATTCCTTTTAGTTTTAAGTGATCAGGGCATTCTCTGGTTCTGAGATGTAAGGGCGCTTTTCTTTGATAATTTCTTGAAATATGTTGTTGTTCAGGCTCTTTTTTTGATCATGACTTTCAAGCATTCCAATAATTGCTAAATTATCTCTCCTGGATTTGATTTCCAAGTCTGCTGCATTTCCCATGAGCTTTTAAATTTTTTTAACTCTTTTGATTTTGTTTGACTGATTCTTTTTTTTTAATTTTAAAAAATTTTTTTAAGGCAATGGGGCTAAATGACTTGCCCCAGGTCACATAGCTAGACAAATATTGTCTAGGGTCATATTTGAACTCAGGTACTCCTGACTCCAGGGCCAGTGTTCTATCCACTGCACCACCCATCTACCCCTTAATGATTGTTGATATCAAGCCTTAACTAAATTGCATTTCCCTTTTACCCAAATAAGATAGGTCTTTCCTGAAGCTCTTCCAAGTTATCTGAGGAATTTTGTTCACTCTGTATTTTTGAGGCTTCAATCATTCCAGATTTTGTTTAGAGGCCTGCTTTAATGTTTGTTAGGAAAACTGAGAAGAACTCAGGCAGTTTCCTATCTTTTTCTGTTATCTTTGCTCTGCCACCAGTTTTTAAATATTTAAAAAGCAAAATTAATGAGTAGTAAATAGCAATTAAAAAACAAAATAATAAACAAATATCTACTTATTCAAAAGCAAATTTTAAGCTTAGGAAACACATTGTATAGTCTTTTATCTTTTGTTTGTTTTTTTCAAGGCAGTGGAGTTAAATGACTTGCCCAAGGTCACATAGCTAGGTAATTATTAAGTGTCTGAGGTCAGATCTGAACTCAGGTCATACTGACTCCAGGGCCAGTGCTCTATCCACAGTGCCACCTAGCCACCCTCTTTGTTTTATCCTTTGAACCAGCAATGCCACTCCTAATTTTATTTCCAAAATGACTGGAAAAAAGAAAAAGAAACTATATGTTCTAAAATATTTATAGCATCTCTCTTTGTTTTGGCTTAGAACTGGAAATTACAGGGATGTTTATCAAGTGGGGAATGGCTGAACAAGTTTTGCTATATGATTGTTTTGGAATACTGTTGTGTTGTAAGAAATGATGAGCACAATGATCTTAGAAAAACATAGAGAGGTTTGCATGAAATAATGAAGAGTAAAAAATGAACAGAATCAAGAGAATATTGTAATGACAATATTGTTTTAAGAATGATTGAGGGGTGGCTAGGTGGCGTAGTGGATAAAGCAACGGCCTTGGAGTCAGGAGTACCTGGGTTCAAATACTGTCTCAGATACTTAATAATTACCCAGTTGTGTGGCCTTCGGCAAGCCACTTAACCTCATTTGCCTTGCAAAAACCTAAAAAAAAACCGAATGATTGAGCAAATAAGTCCTTTTAACTATTATAAATACCTAAATTAATTACAAAGAGAATATGAGAAAAAGAAAGAAATTATAAATAAAAGTATGCATAGAATAGTTTTACAGAGATACATACATATTCATATATAAGTATAAAAGCATAAAAAATATACACATGATTTTGTCTAATGGTAGCCATCTAGAGTAGGGGTGAAGAAAGAAGGAAAGGAAAAAAGGGGGAGAAATACATGATAACCTTGTATATTTGAAAGGAATAGCAATTTGTGCATTTCATATATATATATATATATATATATATGCAATTTCATAAGCAATCATCTTTTATTTTTATGATACTATATTATAGAAATGTCTGTTTTATTCCATAAATTAAAGATAAGATAAATAATAAGTAAATATATATATATGTATATATATATATATATATATATATATGCAGAGAACTTTATGTGCCTTATCTCATTTCAGCACCAAAACAGAGCTATGATAAAAAAACTATATTGTAATCTCCATTTTATAAGTGTAAAAACTGAGGTTTAGACAAGAAAAGTATTTGACCTATGAGCTACTCAATGCCAGAAGCTAGATTTGAACTAATTTCTTCCTGACTTCAAAAGTACAATTAGAGTTTGGAGATCATCTAATCCCAATACCAGTCTAAAGAATTATTCTCCTTGGTTCATTCTTTTCTGTCACACATGATCATCTACTACATTTTTATTCATTTTAAAACTTATCAGATTTTATTGCATAAATGGGAAGGTAGGCAGTATCTTATTTAATTCTCCTTAGCAGCAGCCTTCCTTATGGTGGCTAGAATCTTGCTGAACTCCTCTCTCTTCTTCTTGGCCAGGATGCCAATTCCTACACACATTTTTTTAACCTGAACTTAAGAATTGCTTATATTTGGAGACTTTTAACAATTCCATGGTCCATCTATAAATTCACAAACCTCCTGAATCATATCTTTCACAAAGTTAGTGTGTCCTATGAAGCACCCAAAGGCAATAGAGTCTCTATGTATTTGAAAACTTTGTAGCCCTTGTTAAGGGCCTTGGCTATGGGGTAATAGATGGTCATTCTTTGGTACTACTTCTATCTCAATGGCAGCCACAGTCTGCTTTTTGTTAGTGATAGGGAACTTATATTTCAGTGGTAGGGAATTTAACTCAGCCAATTTTTGGACAGCTCTAATTGTTAGGAACCTTTCCTCATTTTGAGTTAAAATATTTTCTTTTTCCTTGAGTCAAGCTGAGTAACTAGAATCTTGAAGCTGAAAGGGACCTCAGAGACTCATCATCTTATATCTTTAACTAATATTTCATGTCACCATTTGAAGATTCTGGCAAAGGATTAGACTTACTCCTACTATGTGACAATCCTTCAATGTCTGAAGATAATTATCATGTCCTTGTTCCTAGGTCTACCTCTTTAGTCATCGTTTCCTAGCCCCAATAACTTTACTGTTTTTTACTGAGCTTACAGCATGGTTTCATGTTATCCCAT